>NC_056737.1:401029227-401094227 GCF_019279795.1 Protopterus annectens
ATAACATAGCTTTGCAAGTGTTTGCAGGTTAGGGTTCGAGTAAGGGTTAGGTAAGGGTATACATTCCTTGCTATGCATGCTATCTTCTGTTCATATTCTCTGCCCTTTTGTCTTGGATTGTGGTACTGTTAGAGAAAGGCGTTTTAGTAACATGATTTGCAGAGGTAGAGTTTATGGTAAGGTTAGCACACATGAGAAAGATGGTGCAGACCATGCAGTGGGTCATATTTAATTTAACCTGGAATGGAAATCCCAAAAATAAAACTACATTTTATTTATTTACCATTAAAGGCTTTGTCAAATAGTGAACGTTAGAAATGAGTTAAACTTAACCGCAAAGAAATGTACAATACTTGAATTAATCATTGTACCCATAAATTGAAATTTGTCACACAGTACACATTTAGAAACCCTTTTTGTTCTTCATATTGATCACTGCTGCAGTAGCCAAAGCATACGGGTTACATTCTGCAAGGATGTAACAAGTAGAGAGCTTCCAAAGCTTCAGAGGATCTTCCTCCTCCCAAACTGTTAGTTAGCCCAAGCTGTGCTCACTAAAAGGTTTGGGTGCCAAGTCATTCAGATCTTTCCTGCTGATGAAGAGTATGCATCTCTGAGGCTTTTGTGGATTGACGGTCAGCTTATGCTGTTCCTTTGCTGGGAAGATAAGTTCCATTCAGGGGGAAAAAAAAGCTTAATATTTTAAATATTTTGTTAACACTTTCCTATCCAGAAAAGTTATTTTAAAGCTTTGAGTTTGTGTTTTAACAGACTGTCACTATACTGCATTATACATTTTAAGCAGGAGTCAGTCAGTTTAACAGTTTTTTTTTTGTTTTTTTAAGTAAAACATTTTTTTCTGTGAAGAAATTTTTTATTTTATTTTTGGGGGCTGAGAAAGTGTTTTCATGTTTTTTTTTTTTTTTAACTGTGTTTTTCTGTGAAAAAAGACTAAGGCTTTAAATTGTTACCTGCTCATGCTGCTTGTTTTCCCTGGGAAAGAAACACTGTTTTTGGCTTATGCATGGAACAAACTGTTGGTTTCATGGTTGGTCCATCTTTCAGCCACAAAAAAAAAAAGTAAGTTAAGCACAGCACACAGCGTTTGCCATCAAAGTAGGCTAGCAGTTTGCCTCAGTCATAGGTGGGTGACTCTGCTGTGGCCATTAGTTGTACCTCAGACCACTCACCTTTTATCCCAGATCCCTCTGGTCGAGCACCTACACCCAGTATGGATCAGGGGTTAGCCACATCCTTTGTGACTTTTGGGGTCCCCCTCAGTGGGCAATAGAGAGCCTCTCTTGTTGGTCCGGGAGAGGGAAAAGGGAAGGTTTCCCTTTTTTGTGAGAATGCTGTGCCAACCCTGGGGAAGCTGCTGCCATTAATAATGTTCTTGGCCCCATTTTCATCTCAAAAAGAAACTGAAAACTAAACACGTATCTTCTACTCCTCAAATTTCCTAGGACAGGAATAATTTATCGGGTCTGGCTCAGGGTTTAATTAAAGCTATTGATACTCCTTATAAAATAGTTTCTAGTAAAAGAAAAAGGGATACCTTTTTCCTGAAGAGATTAAAGATTCTGAATCTGAACAGGAGGATGAACAGAGTTTTCTTCTCAGATTTGTGATTCAGATTCAGAGGAGAGCTCATTTTCTAATTCTCCTTGTGGGGATTTAACTGTCTCTCAGACTGTTTCCAGAATGTCCTAGTGTTTTTAGTGGGGGAACACTGAGATTTCTCACTCCCTCAGAAAATAATATGAGCTGAAGGAATTTCCAGAACCTCCATTCATTCCTCCTGTTCTGTCAGCCAGGGAGGATGTGTGTGTTACTGTCTGCAATTTCCATGATAGCCAGCTAGCCGCCCCTGAAAAGACAGCTAGGATGTATAAAGTTCCTCAGTCTTTTAAGTTTTTATACAATCTTCACAAACCTGACCCAGCAGCTATAGTTTTTGTTAATCCTACTGCTGCTAAACAGTTCATTAATTCTGATCCTCCTCTTTCTGATAAAGATGGGGAGATTATTGATATGTATGTGGAGAAAAAAGTATATGCTTCAGCAACTTGGTTTTCAGGGTCTTGAATTGTCAGGCTCATATGTTAAGGCTTGTTCTGACTAATTATGGTAGTATGAGGAGTTTTTGTCTGTAGTTTTCTCTTGTGACAAAAGTCTCATTGAACTAATTTAATTTCTTCAGTTGTACAAGTCACTACTCATGGTTTACATTGTGTGTTATTCAGTTGATATTTCAAGGGCTTTGGTCACTGGTACTTGAGATTTGCCTGTCTGCATTCTCAGAACATCCCAGATTATGATAAAAACTAGGGTTTACATTCTCCTTTGGATAGAGATTAATATTTGGCCCCTCTGCTGCAGAGGTGATCAAAGCAGGCGATGAGAGGTTTAAGTTGATAAGGAGAATCTGTAAGATTTTTCATCCCACCTTTTCTACATTTTCTAATGGATTCTCTAACCACTTATCCAGTTTTGGCAAAAAAACAAAATAAACACTCTCAACAAAATACAGGTAAACAGATGTTTAAGAAGAAATGGCAAGGAGGTTCCAGTGAGAATTCAGAAACCATCGAAAACCAAAAACAGTCCAAAAGAACTCACCAAAAACTAGGGATGCTTTCCAAAGCCAAAAGCATTCTCACTGGCACAACTAAAACTGCACTTTGCACTATTTTTCTCCTCCACACTCTTCTTTATGGCTCTCTCATCCTTACTAGCCTCCAAGCTTCACAAAATGAAAACTAAAAATGCTGTAACAAAGTTGCTAAATTTGCAGTGCAAAAGCCGCGGTGGTGCAGCGGTAGCGTTGTTGCCTCACAGCAAGAGGTTCTCCCATTCGATTCTCGGTGGTAGCGTCTTCTGTGTGGAGTCTGCATGTCCTTCCCGCGGTCGAGTGGTGTTCAAAAGACATGCGTAGAATGGGCGTGCCTTTGTTGAAGGTTGGGCTTCGAGCTGGCACCTCGGCACCCTAAAAAAAAATCTACCGGCAATCATTAGCAGACCGGCAACTGTGGCAACCCCTAACCGGGAAAAACCAAAAGAAGAACAACCCCTTTCAGAACCCACCACTGTATATCATTGAAAAATCTAAATTGTTTAGAACTGCCACATAAACTAATATGTACACAGCGTCTTACCACCTATAAAATTATCTAGCATCCATCTGCCTGTCCAGCAGTAAAAATCATTCTACACAGCAATGTTCCCAGATGGTCATTGTGATCCAGTAACCAAAAACTCCAGTCTGTCTATAGACCTAACAAATCTGCTGGGCATTTTCTGTACTTGTACATGGTTGCTAAGGTCTGGAACTCCTTACCTGTATCTATCAGGTCTATACCCTTCCTCCCATTTTTCAAAACCACTCTGAAAGACTTCCTAGCTAAAATTTGGCTATGTTATTGCTCAAAACCAGGATAAACTATATCCCTAAATGTGAACAAGTACCTTTTCATTCCTTATACATCCTTACTCTCCCTTCTTCACTTACTTCCTTACTAATATCAAATTTTCTTAACTGATTTTCTCTCTAAATGTACCATAAGCCTTCATTTGTCCTTCATTTCAGCGGGTCTGCCCATGGATCCTCTTTCAATGCATTCTCATGTTAACAGAATTTATCATCTCTCTGTGAAAATACATGGCCTTCAGATGTTTGCAACTGCTAGGAGACATAAAACAATAAACCACTTACAAAACAATGCAGAAGGCATCCTAGTTCTAGACATCCTGTCTCCTTGCTGCATTGAAACTATTATAATGCACTAATAAAACAATTTAATTTCAACTATTTTCTCTGAATTTTTTCAGGTTAACCTCCTTTGTTCCAGTTTTCATTAACATTTACATCTAAACAGTCACAATAGTGCAGGTGCATTCCTGTTCTGTTCCAATAGGGCATGCTGTTGTTACATTTTTAGTTCAGTACTTTACACACACATCTGTATAAATCATATCAATATTTACAAATGACATAGAATTATTTACAAAATTCCTGATATGTGGGCTGGCAGTGTGACATGGTGAATGGTCCTTCCTATTGTCAGGCCCCAAGACAGAATACAGAATGCTCAGTCTCGCTAAGAGACTTTTCAAAATAATATGTAAAATGTTATTTCTGGGATAGCTTGCAGAATGAGATCATTTTTGGTCATCTGACTTCTACTTCACATGCAAACACCCATTGCTGGAAGCTGACAGGATTTAACACCTACCTGTACACACACAAGGGCTTTTGCTCAGATCTGTGGCAGGTGCTGGAAGTCATAAAAAATTTCATACCGCCACACTTCAAGAGTAGTAATTAGTTCTTCCCAAAGACAATACAGATAGCTTCCTGGTACAGTGTTTGGTAGTCTGGCTGCATTGAAACCTGTGAGATGGCATCTTTATAGCCTGTCCCGTAAAGGGATTTAATTTCAGATATATTTTAAAGTTTGCTGGACTGAGGTTAATCCTCCAGTTTCCTCTCTTAAAACATATACATTTGAACAGTTACAATAGTGCATGTATACTTCTGTTCTCTCTGGTAGGGCACACTGTGGATGCATTTCAAACACAAGCACTTTACAGATACCTTTTCGACACAAATATCTGTACAAATCAGTTTGATATACAGACAATATACAGTTCTAATACATTTGAAACAGAAGCATCTTGTATGAATCAGTTTGATATTCACAAATGACATAATTTACAAAATTTCAGCTAGCTGTGGTGGCAGTACCTCCTATCATCACATATGGCCATACTACCTTTGCATACTAGCCATGTTAGCTTAGGGTATAGATTCAAAACACAGTCTCACTCTATAGGCATCCTGCATTCATTCTGTCAGTTCAAAACCGTGTGGCAGACAAACTCAGCACAACAAGCGCAAATCCTCACAAATAGAATAGGAATCTTCAGTATTTGATGCATCAGTGGAGAGGTTCTTAAGTAGACCTATTTACCTCTTCTATGAACAATCAGCTGGCAAGATTCTGCTCCAGGACTCCATGCAAGAAGGCCAGAAGACAGATGTCTTTTCTTTTCGTTGGATAGGAATGTTCCTGTATGCTTCTCCACCCTTTCCACTGATATCCAGGGTATTTATGAAGATTCAGAAGGAATGCACCAAGATCATTGGGGTGAGTCCCATCAGACCCAGGCAACCATAGTTCTTCCTTCTTTTGGAAATGACCAGGGGAAATTACCACAGCTTCCTTTCTGATTGGATGTAATCACAAAAGATCAGGAGTGTTTGATACATCCTGACCCAGATCAACTTCAGTTGACTGCCTGGATGATACGGCTTAATTCCTTGTAGGCACCTGTTTACTGAGACTTTGAAACAGGTACTAATGGAGACGAGAAACCCTGCTGCTAGAAAATCATGTATTAGCAAATGGAAAAGGTTTTCTAGTTGGTGCCAAGAACATAACCAGTTAGTAGTTCTCTGGTTTTACCATATTTGTGAGTTACTGTCCTATGACCTTTCTTACTCCTTCATGAAGCTTCATTTGTCCTTCATTTCAGAGTGTCTGCCCATGGATCCTCCTCTTTCAATGCATTATCATATTAAAATATTTTTGAAAGCAGTTATACATAAGAGACTTCCTAGAAAAACAGTGCCCCTCCTTGGGAGCGGAATTTTGTGTTGCAGGCTATCACTTGCTCCATTTGAACTAACCAGCCTGGCTGACTTGAGGTTCTTAACATGAGAAAAGATTTACTGATTGCTCTGACCTCTGTATGAAGGTTATCTGAGTTGCAAGCTTTCACTGTGAGACAACTGTGACACCCATGCACTGGCCCAGCAATCAAGGAGCCTCAATCCTCACCACTAACACCAGTGAGGGGCATCCATATAGGGAAAGGATAATAAATACACACACATAGTAAAGTACAATTTCCCTTAAGAGCACACAAAGATCACAGTCAGTCTGGGGCTGGTTTCTCCCTTTCTCTCCAGGTCTCCAGTAAGACTCCCCACTGGCAACGCTATAGGGTCCAGATCTCAGCCTAGTGGGCAAGCTAAAACCTCCAGCACCCATGTCTAAACAGTGCTTCGTGTCCCTGCCCAAGTAGCTGACACACACATACACATACACACACACACACACACACACACACACACACACACACACACACACACACACACACACACACACACACGCACACACTTTGAGATAAGAGTTATATACAACCACACAGACACTCCTGGGGAAGGCTGGCACAGGTTCTCCAGCTGTGCCCCTTTTCTGGACAGTCTGAAAGGTAGTACCAGCAGCTGCCACTCACCAATATTTATCAGCTGCTCAAAGGCCCTTCTGAAAGGGTGTCTAATTATTACTGTGCAATATTATTATCCAAATGATAAGTGTGACTGAACAGTCAAGGCTTATTAGAGTGCCTTGGTACAGTATCACTATATACATGCAATGTACTCTAGAGCTTAAATTAACTCTACATAAAGCAACCACAGTTGAAGGGTTTAAAAATATTTAATAATAAGTAATAAAACACAAGACAATACTTCTTTCTACACAGTGCTAATCAAGAGTTCAGGGATCACAGAGAAATGTTTAAAATAATACAGTAGAAAAGTTCTGACATCACAGAAAAACAAACTAGTCTAACCTTCCTATTTCCTATCTATATCTAAGGGAAAACACAGATGTTTTTCGTGTTTCACTGTTGCAGTCATCACATTTTGGTTATCTGCTTGCAGTAGCCCTCAGTCGGCCTGATTATCAAAGTCTTGGGTCCTGCGTCGGTTGCTGTCTCATCTTCCATGACATCAGGTGGTCAGGGGTATAAAGCATGCAGCCGATGCATTACATCAGTCTTTCTTGTCGTGCAGTGCCCGAAGCAGAAGCAGTTTGCAAGTGCCGGTCGGCCGACTCCTGAAATTTTCATTTTCGAGTTTCAGAACCGAAGTCTTCTACTAAAGCTAAGTAACTCGTTGGGGAAACTTTTTCTTGCTCTAAACCGATGTCAGTAAAAGTCAGTAATTGTATTTCTTGTGGAATGCAAATACCTCATAAAGATTTTCATTTGTACTGTATTCCTTGCCTACGCCCTGACCACGACGTACCTCGCTGTCGGTTTTGTGCCTTATTTAAACAATGAACTGTTTGTCGTCGGTATGTTTACGCTTCTAAATATTTTGGTACTCGGTTCAATTATCCGGATATGGCTTCGGTAAGCCACCCGACTACCGACATTCTGAAAAAACGCAAAGATAAAGACAGAGACAGGCCGTCTAGGTACAATGCTGCCGACGACGCTTCTCCTAAGCTAGTCACCAGTTCTCCGGTACTCAGCGAGGTGCTTTCGCAGCACCTGATACCCACTACTTCAGATTCACAAGCCTCTACTGATACCCATTCAGAGTCCGGTATGCCGCGAGATGCTTCAACTGTGGAACCTGTGGATGTCTCTACCTTGGATGGGTCTGGAGTCGATGTGCAGGCACTGGCTTCTGAGGGTGTATTCAGGCCTACTTCTTCAAGGCCTAAAACTCAATCCATGCCTGGAAAACCGATGCCCAGACCGCATGGTCAGCCCTCTATGCCTAAAAAACAAATGATAAGAATGGCTGAAGACCTTTTTACTTTAATCAGGGGAAGCCAACCTTCCCCCTCTAAGAGTCCTAGGACTGAATTTGCTTATGATTCTTCTGTTCAGGATTCTGAAATTTCTGTTTCCTCTGATGACCAGGATTTACCCTTATCTACCTATGAGGATTCTGATGCAGAGGACTCTGTTCCCTCTGCTTCCCCTCCAGAGGATTTCTCTTTTGGTGAAACCTTGCATACTCTTAGGGAGCATTTCTGCTGGAAAATCCAGGATTACTCTGATTCTGAAAAGAGGATTTCTTACTCCTGCCCCGACACAGGCCTTTAGCTATCCCCTCTGTACATGTCATTGTTGGTGATGCCTTTTTTAGAGTCTAGCTTGGCCCCTGACTCCTCACCTCCTGCTCCCAGAAAGCCAGATAGATATTACAGGGTTCCTGACTCTCACAAGTTCCTCTTTAAAAATCCTACTGCGGATCCTGAGACCATTTCACAGGGACCCAAGGGCATTAAAGCTACTACTGCAAAAAATCCTACCCCCTCTGATAGAGATTCCAGGGCGCTGGATAGATGGGATAAGAAGGTATACACTTCTACAACCTTGGCCATTAGGGCCTTAAACTGCCAGTTTAATAGGTTAAAGTATCAGCAGCATATTATTGGATTGCTTAAACAGAAAATGATGTTGATTCCTGACTGTGCTGAAAATAAGGATTTACAGGATTTAATGCATTCTGCTGAACAAGTTGGAAAACATACTTTGCAATGTGGTTTTGATTCACTAGAGGCATCTTGCAGGGCTGCTGTCACTGAGTCTGTACTTAGAAGGCATGCTTGGCTTAAGGAGCAATCTTTACCAGATCATATTAAAGCTAAATTGCTGGATGCTCTATTAAACCAGGGCCACCTGTTTGGCAACAAAGCAGAATAAGTACTTAAAAAGAGGGAGGAAAAAGCTAAATCTGTGCAAACTGTTAAAGATTTCCTGCAAGTACAGCCTCCAAGATTTAGTAGGCATTGGCCCTCTAAGAATTGGTCCTTTCAGCCCCTTCCAGGCCTTCTCAGTCCAAACCCATAACAAGCAGAATGCTCAGGCTTCAGTCCCTAGGTGCGCACAGGACTAAGCAGTGGGGGGCTCTCACTTCCAAAGCAGGGAATAGTAAGACTCCCCCCTATGGTAAACTGTCTCAATGACTTAACTTTGAAACTTCCAAGCCCTTCTCAACTGACTGCTTCTTTAGGGGGAAAGATTGCTCTACAGGCAAAGAACTGGGAACTCATTACCCAGGACAAATGGGGTTTAAATATAGTTTCCCAAGGATACAGATTCCACTTCCACACTTTACCAACCCTAAATGGTTGGCCAGATCTACCCCTAAATCAGTGGGCAGAGGCTCAAAAGCAAGTTCTCTCTCTCGTAAGTATAAGGGCTATTCAAACTGTCCCAGAATAGGAAAGGAGACAAGGTTTCTACTCAAGACTTTTCCTGGTGCCAAGAAAAGACAACTCCTGGCGTCCTAGCCTGGATCTCTCTATCTTAAACACTTTTTTGGTGATCCCAAAATTCAAGATGCTAACCCTTCATCAGTTGCTTCCTATGCTAGGCAAGGATTCCTGATTGGCAACATTGGATTTAAAGGAAGCCTACCTGCACATCCCAATCAGGGAATCTTGCAGAAGATGCCTACACTTCAAAGCAGGCTTCATGCACTATCAGTTCTCTGCACTGCCCTTTGGCTTATCTACTGCTCCCAGGTTATTCACAAAGTGCCTAGCTCCAGTCATTGCATTTTGCAGGCAAATAAATATTCAGATATACCCATACCTGGACCATTGTCTAATTCAGGCAGAAAGCCAGGACATACTATTGAATCATCTGGCGTTTGTACAAAAAGTGCTAACTTCTCCAGGGCACACCATAAACGAAAAGAAATCACATCTGGTACCCTGCCATCAAATCGTATTGCTGGGAGCAAGCTTGAACATAACTTCCCAGATGGATTTCCTCATGCCAGAGAAACAAGTTCATTTGACAGCTTACTTCAAACTAATGGCCACAAAGACCCTGCTATCTGCAAGGCAAATACTGCAAGCCTTGGTGTTCATGGCCTCCTGTGGTCTCCTAATTCCTTATGCAAGATTGCATATGAGGAAACTACAATGGTGTCTAAAATGCCTATGGTGTCAACATTGTCAGGGTCTAGAAGCAATGATTCCTATCATACCTTACCTACAGTTAGAGTTCCTTTGGCGGGCAGAGGCCTGCCACCAAAACAAGTGGCTGCCTTTCACTCTACCCCCTGCCACCCAAACCCTAACAACAGATGCATCAGACTATGCATGGGGGGCTCACTTGGCAGGGAAGTGCATTCAGGGCAAATGGAGCCCAAGTCAAATGCACCTGCATATCAATCAATAAAAATGTTAGCTGTACAGAATGCTCTGACAGCCTTCAAGGACCACATTCTTCCAGGGCAATTAATGGTAAAGATGGACAACACCACTGTTATGTGGTACATAAAAAAGCAGGGGGGAACCCACTCATACACTCTCTGAGGACTAGCCATGGCTGTGTGGAACACAGCCTTGAGCTACCAAGTGCATCTACAGGCTCAGTTCCTGCCAGGAAAGCTAAATCCACTGGCAGACGATCTAACTAGAAATCTCATGGACCCACACGACTGGAAACTGGAACCAAAGACATTCAGCATGTTGATAAACAAATGGGGGAGCCCAGAGATAGACCTGTTTGCCTCCCCCCAGAACTACCAATTGGGACAAATTCTGCACAAGGACTCCCCATAAACAAGCTTGGAAAGTGGATGCCCTATCCTTCACTTGGAAAAATCTATCAGTTTATGGCTTTACTCCTTTGCATCTCCTCTCCAAGGTACTACTAAAGATCAAAGAGGACCAACCAAGGACGATACTAATTGCACCAGACTGGCCACACCAACACTGGTACCCCCTCTTACACAGTGTGTCACTGCTGGCACCATGGCACCTGCCTCAGACCCCTACCCTGCTGTCCCAGCAGAAGGGCCAGATTCTGCACCCTTGGCTTCAAACCCTGAACCTGGCAGCTTGGCTAATTACCTGATCTCTCCGTTACCATCCCTCAGTAAACAGGTGTTGGATGTCATTCTGGAGGCAAGGAGGCCTAGTACTATAAAATCTTATGCTGAAAAATGGAAAAGATTCTGTTCCTGGAACCAAACTCAGGGCATGGGCACAGCAGCACCCAGTTTACCTCAGATTCTTCAATACTTAACTGAGATGCTGCACAAGGGCCTTTCCTTTTCCTCCATCAAAATTCATGCCTCAGCCATTTCAGCTCATTACAATACAGAACCACCCCTCTTCTCTCATCCACTGCTCAAGCAGTTCCTCAGAGGGGCCAAAAGCTTAATACCACCCAGGAGAGCCCCTACTGCAGCCTGGGACCTTAACTTTGTATTGGAAAAACTTACTGTACCTCCTTTTGAGCCATCTGCAAATGCAGAGTTAAAATTCATTTCTTGGAATACAGCCTTCCTTTTAGCCATCACTTCAGCAAGAAGGATGTCTGAATTACAGGCCCTTATGGCAGTGGAGCCTTTCATCATCTTTCATGCGGACAGGGTGTCCCTCAGGACCAATCCCTCTTTCATGCCCAAGGTAGTATCCAGTGTGGCTCTTAATCAGTCCATTCATTTGCCAACCTTCTTTTCTAATCCACAGAACAAAGGGGAACAGATACCGAACTCCTTAGATGTGCATTGACAACTTTAATTTTACTTGGACAGGACTAAACCTCTCAGGAAATCTGAACAACTGCTGGTGGCATTTGCTGCAGGGGCAGAGGAGAAGGCCATTTCAAAGCAAACCATTTCTAAATGGATAGGCCATTGCATTCATTTCTGCTATAAGCACCATGGAAAACCTATCCCACAGGGGATAAGACCACATTCAACCAGGGCTGCATCTACCTCTATAGCCTTTCTCAGAGGTGAACCTAGCAGGGACATCCTAGAGGCTGCTTCCTGGAGTTCTGTACATACTTTCACCAAACATTACCATTTGCCAATTTTCTCTAAATCCAGAGCTGGTTTTGCCACTGCAGTCTTGCAGGGCCTTGTAGCTGGTCCTAATGCTATCTAAATTCCTCCTCCCATCCTTAGCTTAGGGAATCTACCCAAATGTGATGATTGCAACAGTGAAGCATGAAGAACATAGTACAGATGTTCATCGTGTTACCCTGCTGCAGTCATCACACTTGGGTTATCCTGCCGTCAGGTGGTCCCGCAGTCAGCCCGAATTATAAAGTCTTTATCCAGCGTCAGTTGCTGTCGCTTCTTCCCTGACTTCAGTGCACCAGGGGTATATACGAGGCATCCAACACCATTTTCTTCAGTCTTTCTTGCTGCATGGTGCCCGAAGCAGAAGCAGTTTGCAAGTGCCAGTCGGCCAACACCTGAGATTTTCGATTCGAATTTCAGTCCAAAGTCTTCAATAAAGCTAAGTACCCCGTTGGGGAACATTTTCTTGCCTCAGTCCGATGTCAGAAAAAGTTAACAATTGCATTTCTTGTGGGAAGCAAATACCTCATAAGGACTTCCATTCCTATTGTATTCCTCGCCTAGGCCCAGACCATGACATCACAGGTTGTTGGTTTTGCGCTAGGTTTAATAAATGCACTATCAAACGCCGTTTTGACTTTGCACGCCATTATTTTGGTAGGAAATTTAATTATATCATGCTGTCAGAGCAGCTGATGACCGCAATTCATAAAAAACGCAAGGATAAGGACAGGCAACCTAGGAATAAGCCAGACCCCGAGGCCTCAGCTGGGCCTATCGCCGGTTCTCCGGTTTTCAGTGAGGTGCCTACGCAGCCCCTGACGACCGCAGAGCTGGAACCCCAGACAGCTGCTGACTCCCAAGCAGAGTCTACTAGGCCGATGCAGCCATCTACCGACACCCGAGCAGAATTAGACACCGGTGCAGAGGAAACACCTTCGGTTGCAGAAGGTGTCTTCAGACCGACTACACTTCCCATTAAATCTTATGCTAAGCTTAAAACTCATTTAAAGCCTAAGAAAACTGTTCATCAGTCTACAGGTCAAGGCCCCATGCCTAAGAAACAGATGCTCAAGATGGCTGAAGATTTAATTACCCTTATCAGGGGTTCCCATCCCCCTCCTGATAAAAGACCAAGACAAGAGGAGGATTATGCATCTTCTGACCAGGTTTCTCTCTCCTCAGATTCTTCTGAGGAACAGGATTACACTTTTCTACCTTATGAGGATTCTGATGCTGAAGACTCTATTCCCTCAGCATCTCCCCCTGAAGACTACTCCTTTGGGGAAACATTACATACCATGAGGGAACATTTCCACTGGGAAGGCCAGGATTACTCAGATTCCAAGAAAAGGCTACGAGAGTTCCTTTTGTTAGCCCAGCACAGACATCTTGCTATCCCTCCTGTTTTAGATATTGTGGATGATGTCTACTTGGAGTCTAGTTTAAATCCAGACTCTCTACCTCCTGCTCCAGCCAAAGCAGACAGATACTACATAGTACCTGACTCACACAAATTCCTTTATAAAAGTGCTATAGCTGACCCAGAAACCATATCTCAGGGTCCTAAGGGAGCAAAAGCTTCTATGGCTAAAAATCCTGTGCCCTCTGAAAGAGATTCCAGAGCCCTAGATAGATGGGGAAAGAAAATATACACCTCAGCAACTCTGGCTATGAGAGCATTAAATTGCCAGTTTCACATGTTGAAATATCAACAATTCCTGATGTCTCAGTTAAAACAAAAAATGAGCACACATTCAGAACAGCCTGAATTCAAGGAAATGCAGGATCTGTTGCATGCAGCTGAGCAGGTGGGCAAGCATACTTTACAATGCGGATTTGATTCATTGGAAGCATCCTGTAGAGCAGCTGTTACTGGCTCTGTCATTCGTAGACATGCTTGGTTAAAAGAGCAAACCCTCCCTGACCATGTTAAAGCAAAATTATTAGATGCACCTTTACAACAAGATGTATTATTTGGTGTCAAAGCAGAAGAGGTTTTAAAGAAAATGGAGGATAAGGCTAAATCTATGCAAACGGTCAAGGATTTCTTGCAGGTACAACCCCCTCGCTTCAGCAGAAATTGGCCAACAAAAAATTGGTCCTTTCCAGCTTCAGACAGATCACAGAGGGGCAAATACAGACGCCCAAGGGGCAGAAGTCAGTCACAGGGCCCTTACAAACCTCGCCAATGGGGTTCTGCTACCCAGAAAGGAGGAGAAGACAGGCCCCAAGCTAGCAGAAGACAAACACAATGACTCTATCCTCAAACTACCAAGCAAATCTCTCCTGGCAACTCCCTTGGGAGGAAAACTAGCATTTTTTGCAGACAACTGGCACATCATCACAAAAGACAAATGGGTTCTAAACATTGTCTCTCAAGGATACAGATTCCACTTTCATACCTTACCAAGGATCAAAGGAATGCCAAACCTGCCACCAAATCAATGGGCAGAGGCACAAAGACAAATTACAGCCCTCATGAACATGAGAGCCATTCAACAGGTACCTACACAGGAGCAAGGACAAGGATTTTACTCAAGACTCTTCCTAGTTCCAAGAAAGGACAAAGCATGGAGACCCATTCTGGATCTTTCAATTCTGAACACCTATCTGCAAATGCCAAAATTCAAGATGCTAACACTACAGCAGTTTCTTCCCATGCTGGGCAAGAATGCTTGGCTAGTCACTTTGGACCTCAAGAAGGCATACCTGCATGTCCCTATCAGACAAAATTGCAAAAGATACCTCCGCTTCATTGCAGGTTCAATGCATTATCAATTCTCTGCACTGCCCTTTGGCTTATCTACTACGCCCAGGGTCTTCACAAAATGCCTGGCACCAGTAATTGCATACTGCAGACAAAGAGGAATTTGAATATACCCATACCTGGACGACTGTCTTATTCAAGCAGAAAGCAAGGACATTCTTTTACAGCATCTGGCATTTGTCAAACACCTTCTAAGTTGCCTAGGGTACACAGTAAACGAAAAGAAATCAAAACTAGTGCCCTCACAAAACATAATATTCCTGGGTGCCAGCTTGAATACAACGGTCCAGATTGCTTATCTCATGCCAGAAAAACAACGACAGTTGTTTCAATATTTCAAAATAATGGCAACAAAGACCCATCTCCCTGCAAGAAAAATTCTGCAGGCCTTGGGATTCATGGCATCTTGCATACTACTAATACCTTTTGCAAAACTACATATAAGGAAATTACAATGGTACCTGAAAAGTGTATGGACTTAGCACAGCCACAGCTTGGAAACAATGATTCCACTCATTCCCTGCCTTCAACAGGAGTTTCTATGGTGGGCACAGGCATGTCACCTCAACAAGGGTCAGCCTTTCACCTTACCCACAGCCAGGCAAACTATGTCAACGGATGCATCGGACTATGCCTGGGGAGCACACATGGCAGGACAGTGCATTCAAGGCAAATGGACTACAGATCAGAGACACCTGCATATCAATCAAAAAGAAATGCTAGCAGTGCAGAATGCCCTAACAGCTTTCAAGGACCTTCTACACCCAGGACAACTACTAATAAGGACAGACAACACCACAGTTATGTGGTACATAAACAAGCAAGGGGGCACACATTCCTACCCTCTATGCAGGCAAGCAATGACCTTGTGGAACACTGCACTGTCTTACCAGGTTCAATTACAAGCACAATTCCTGCCAGGAAAGAAAAACACAGTGGCAGATGACCTAAGCAGAAACCTCATGGATCCACACAAATGGAAACTAGATCCACAAGTATTTGCAATGATAGCTCAAAAATGGGGACGCCCAGACATAGATCTGTTTGCAAGCCCCCACAACCACCAACTTCAAAAATTTTGCACAAGGACCTTCCATCCACTAGCTTGGAAAGTGGACGCCCTCTCATTTAGTTGGAAAGCATTAACAGTGTATGCCTTCCCTCCACTGCCTCTTCTAACAAAGGTACTGCTGAAAGTCAGATTAGAGAGGCCACAAATGATTCTCGTTGCACCAGACTGGCCACGCCAACATTGGTATCCAATTTTAAGGAACATGGCCCAGGGCCCGCCATGGATTTTGCCACAAATTCCTCACCTGCTCACCCAGCGAGACAATCTGATTCTACACAGCCAGCTCAAGACTTTAAACCTGGCTGCATGGCAAATTTCCTAAACAACCAGCCAACACCTTTATCCAAAGCTGTTATGGATGTCATTCTGGTGGCCAGGAGGTCCAGCACCAGGAAAACCTATTCAGACAAATGGAAAAGATTTTGCGCCTGGAACCAGGCTAAAGGCCTAAATCCCCTGGAGCTGAACATTCCTCAGATTCTACAATATTTAACTGAGATGTTACACAAAGGACTTTCCTTTTCATCTATTAAGATATACGCCTCAGCAATTTCAGCTCATTACAGCACGGATCCTCCCTTATTTTCACATCCACTCCTAAGACAGTACCTCAGAGGGGCTAAGAACTTAACACCTGCTTGGGATCTCAACTTTGTCCTGGAAAAGCTTACACTGCAGCCCTTTGAACCAGCTTTTTCAACTGATTTAAAATTTCTTTCATGGAAAACTGCCCTACTACTAGCAATAACCTCAGCTAGAAGAGTCTCAGAGCTACAGGCACTAATGGCAGTGGAACCTTTCCTCATTTTTCATCAAGTTAGAGTTTCTCTATGAACTAATCCTTCCTTTATGCCAAAGGTTGTATCCAGTGTGCCCCTAAACCAAGCCATTCACTTGCCCACCTTCTTCCCAAATCCCCAGAACAAAGGAGAAAGACTTCTGCATTCTTTGGACATTCACAGGCAATTACGTTACTACTTGGATAAAACTAAGGCTTTCAGAAAAAACTGACCAACTCTTTGTAGCCTATGCTACAGGATCACAAGGAAAAGCTATCTCAAAACAGGCCATTTCTAAATGGATAGGACATTGCATACGTTTCTGCTACACACATCATGGGAAACCAGTACCTGCTAACATTAGGTCCCACTCCACCAGGGCTACAGCTACATCAGCAGCCTTTCTCAGGGGAGTGCCAACCAAGGACATTCTGGAAGCTGCTACTTGGAGTTCAATGCACACCTTCACCAAACACTATCACTTACCTCTTTACTCTAAGACTAGAGCTGGTTTTGCCACTGCAGTTTTGCAGGGCCTACTAGCTTCTTCTGACCCTGTTTGACTCCACCTCCCCTCCTTAGCTTTGGGATTCAACCCAAGTGTGATGACTGCAGCAGGGTAACACGATGAACATAGTACAGTTTTGTACCTACCATAAATGTAGATGTTCGAGTGTTCACCCTGCTACAGTCCAGGTTACCCTCCCTCCATCCCCTCTGAACTAGCTGAACTTATCTCTACCACTTTGTCCTATTTTGGGGGCACCTGACATCTGGGGCAAGAAAAACTGAAGAAAATGGCATCGGATGCCTCTTATATACTCCTGGTGCACTGACGTCAGGGAAGAAGCGACAGCAACCGACGCCGGACCAAGACATTGGAATTCGGGCCGACTGCGGGACCACCTGACGGCAGGATAACCCAAGTGTGATGACTGCAGCAGGGTGAACACTCGAGCATCTACATTTATGGTAGGTACAAAACTGTACTTTGTGTACACTTACCATAAATGTAGATGTTCGAGTGTTTTCACTGTTGTAGTCCTGGTTACCCTCCCTCCAGCCCCCTGACTTCTTTCGGCTATACCTCTATTCCTTTTTACTATGCTTCAAAGCTTTTTGGTGTATTTGCTTTTTTTGTTGGAGGTATAACCTTGTTTATATATATATTTAATTGCTTCCCATTAGGGGGGCACCTGACATCTGGGGCAAGAAAAACTGATGTAATGGCATCGGCTGCATGCTTTATACCCCTGACTACCTGACGTCATGGAAGATGAGACAGCAACCAACGCAGGACCCAAGACTTTGATAATCAGGCCGACTGAGGGCTACTGCAAGCAGATAACCCAAATGAGATGACCGCAGAAGTGAATACACTTGACCATCTACATTTATAGTAAGTGTACACAACTCTGCTTTCTAAATAAACTTGCATAAAGAGCAAAGCAGTGCTGGTGATGTTGGATGTTCTCAAGACAGAATGCTCAGAGCTCTCTGATTCTCTCTCTTTAAATTGATAACACAGCGCTGCTTCACATGACATCATTCTTCACACTTCTCTGGTGTTCCCAGGCTAAGAGAAACTACATTTATGTTCTAAGGACATTTATACATACAAATTCTAGCCATTAACTCTGGCCTCAAAACAATAGGCAGAATTCCTTCATCCAGATGTATCAGCTCTGAATTTTGACATCAAAGACAGTCATAAAATGCTTGAGTTAGCTTTCTTACATCAGAGTGCACTGTTGTTACATTTTTGCAGTTCAATATCCAATGCAGTCTTCACATTTTAGAGAACAAGCCTGTGACTTACATTAATATTTACAAATGACAGAAGTATCTACAAAATTCTATCTGGCTAGGCTGGCAGCCTCCACCTATGTTCATACATCTCCCCCCCTGGAGAACTCAAGCTAGTTTTTCAAGTGACCCTTGAGAAATGTTGCTTGAGAGGGTTAGGTCTATCTGTATATACCTTACCCCATTCCTTGTCTTGAGAGCCCATCTGCGTTGGAATTGCTAATCCCACTGCGGTGTTGCACTGACATATCATATGCTTGTAACCCTAGGCTCCATCTTAGCAACTTGGCATTTTGCTGACTGGCTCTTTCTTCCTTGTCGGGTCTGTGAGGGGAGCAGCTGTGGTACTATAACTGGGGATGAACTTTCTGTAGTACCCTGCTGTCCATAAGAATGCCCTCACCTGCTTTTTGGTAACAGGTGCAGACCTTGCCTGAGTGGCTTCTACTTTGGCAGGTTCAGGCCTGAGCTTACCACTCCCCACTCTATGTCCCAGATATGAGACCTCTGCCATACCCACCTGACATTTACTCAGCTTAATGGTCAACCCTGCCCTCTAAATTCCGCCCAGCACCTCCCTGACATGTTGAAGGTGCTCTTGCCAGGAATAGCTGTAGATGGCAATATCATCTAGGTAAGCAAGGGGAAATCCTCCTGCTCCTGCTAGGATATGATCTACCAGCCTCTGGAAAGTTGCTGGGGCATTTTTCATCCCAAAGGGTATCTTTGTGAACTCATACAAGCCAAAAGGAGTCACAAAGGCTGATCTCTCTGTAGCACTGGGAGTCAAGGGCACCTGCCAGCAACCATTGGTAAGATCAATGGTTGTAAGATACTTAGCCCCACCCAGCTGCTCTAGGACATCATCTGTAAGCATCTGATTCTGTGTGACTGTTTAATTTCCTGTAGTCCGCACAGAACCTGGTGCTGCCATGCTTCTTTGGCACCAGCACCACTGGGAGCCCCAAGGACTGTTGGACTCTTGAATCACCCCTAGTTCTAACATCTTCTGTATCTCCTCCCTCAGAGTTTGTTTGACTCTCTCAGGCACCCTATAATGGGCCTGCCTAATAGATCTTTGGGGTCCTGTATCCACCTGGTGCTGCACCAGGTGGGTGCACCCTGGTTTCCCAGTGAACATGTCCCCAAACTCCTGTAACTCTGCTTGGATTTCTCGAACCTGGGTAGGAGATAACTGCTGGGACATTGCTACCCCTTCCACTGAGGTGTCAGTCAGAGCCTCACTGAGATCATCAGTCATCAGATCTCCCTCAGACTCCTCCTGCAATCCACTGCAAATGCTCAGCACAAGGGCCTCCCTATCATGGTAAAGTTTCATTATGTTAACATAGTACATATTGTGCCCCTGCCTCCTGCCTAGCAGTTCCACCATGTAGTTAACATCACTTACCTTTCTTACCGCCTTGTAGGGTCCCTCCCAAGCTGCTTGCAGCTTGTTGTGTCTGACACGAATGAGAACCATTACCTGCTTCCCTACAGCATACTCTCTAGCTCGAGAATTCCTGTCATACTACACCTTTTTCTGTTGTTGGTCTTCTGCCAGGTTCTCCTGGGCCAAGCCCATGAGTTCCCCGAGCCTTGTCCTGAGGTTTAGGACATATGCCACAACAGACTCCTTGTGAGATTCACGCTCACCTTCCCACTCATCTCAAATTAAATCTAGAGGTCCCCTCACCCTTTGCCTATACAGCAACTCAAAGGATGAAAATCCTGTAGATTCCTGGGGATCCTCTCTGTAAGCAAACAACAGATGGGGCAAATATTTGTCCTAATCTCTCTTAAATTGGTCTGCAAATGCCTGTAGCATGGATTTGATTGTAGAATTTAACCTCCCAACAGTCTAATCTGGGGATAGTAGGGGGTGGTGTTCAGGTGCTTCACCCCACAGTACTTCCACAGAGAGCCAGCAAGTCTGACATGAAATTGGCACATCTGTCATTCAGTATTTCTTTTGGGAAACCTACCCTGCTAAAAATCTCTAGCAAAGCATTTGTCACCTTTTCTGCCTCAATGGAGGACAGAGCCACTGTCTCAGGGTATCTTGTAGCATAATCTACTACCTCTAGGATATACTTTTTCCCTGTGGAACTTGGGGTACTTAGATGCCCCACAATATCTATAGCTACCCTCTGAAATGGCTCCTCAATCACAGGCAAAGGCATCAAAGGAGCTCTCACCTTGTCTCCTGCCTTGCCTACCTTTTGGCACCGCTCACAGGTCCTGAAGTACCCTGTTACATCTCTGGAAATTCCAGGCCAGTTGAAGTTTTGCATAATATGTCTCTTTGTATGTTTTATGCCCATATGACCTGGGAAGGGAATATCATGGGTTATGGCTAGAAGCACTAGACAGTAGGCTCTAGGCACTACCAACTGCTGTACCCTCTCACCTTGTAGCCCTCCCTCAGGTGTCCACTCTCTATACAGTAACCCTCTGTCCTTGTAAACAGATGCCTCCTTCCCTTGAGAATCAGGTCCCTCACTAGCTACCTGCCCCAGGCTTTGCAATGTAGGGTCTGAGAGCTGGGGCTGTCTCAACTCTCTCTTTGTAACCCTTCCCAGCTCCCCTTCCACAGGAAGTCTGAAATCCTCTGACAGTGGTGCCTCACTGTCAGCCTGGGTAGTACTACTCACCTCTACCTTTGCAGTCCCTCTGTCCAAGGGAATATCAGTATCCACAAGCAGCTGTGGCTCACATTCAGTCTCACTGCTACTGGTTGCAAGTATGTGGTCTGTCTTGGTCTCCCCCAGGCTACCAGATCCACATGCAGTCTGTGCTGCCCACCATGGGTTCCGTTAGACCCATGAGCAGTACTGGGGGTCCCTTTCCTATGCAGGGATGCCCTGCTTGCTAGGTATAGGTCTCCCTTCTTCCACAACTAATCTGAAGTAGTACATTGTCTATCAGCTTACCAGATCCTCATGTCCTCAGGCAAAGTAGTAAGGGCTTGATCTCTCACCAAAAGGTCTGCCAGCTCTTCAAAAGTGGTGACCTGACATCCACTCACTCACCTCTAAAAGTGAGTGTTTAATTAGACAACATATTCACACACACTTTCATCTGCCTTGCATCTGTGCTCATGAAATTTTTTCCTATAGGTTTTAGGTGTTAGCTTAAAACATTCCAACAAGCAATGCTTAACAGTAGTGTAATTAAGACAGTCAATGTCAGACATTTTACACAACACAGTTACAACTTTACCATGGAGTAAGGGAGTCAGGAACCGTACCCAGAGACTTTGGTCAACATCTTACTGTTTACATACCCTCTCAAACATATGAACGAAACTATCAAAACTATCCCCCTCTTTAAACTGTAGAAGAAATTTACTGACTTTTGTGCTTCTGGGGTCCAGTTACTCCCTTCCCTATTAACTCCATGACTCTGGCAAATAGTCAGCATCTCCTTCTCATGCTGCCTCTGCCTCTCCTTTTCCTCTGATTCCAGTCGTAGCAGATGTTCATCGTGTTTCACTGTTGCAGTCATTACTCTTAGGTTATCCTGCTGGCAGGCTATCCTCAGTCGGCCAGAATGCCAAAGTCTAGGTCCGGCGTCAGTTGCTGTCGCCTTTTCCCTGACGTCAGTGCACCAGGGGTATAAAAGATGCAGCCGACACCATTTTCTTCAGTCTTTCTTGCCGCGCGGTGCCCGAAGCAAAAGCAGTTCGCAAGTGCCGGTCGGCCGACTCCTAAGATTTTCAAATCCGAATTTCAGAACCGAAGTCTTCATTAAAGCTAAGTACCCCATTGGGAAAACTTTTTTCTTGCTCCAGACCAATGTCAGAAAAAGTTAACTATTGTATTTCTTGTGGGAAGCAAATACCTCATAAGGATTTTCATTCTTACTGTATTCCTTGCCTAGGCCCTGATCACAACATTGCTAGCTGTCGGTTTTGTGCTAGATTTAACCAACGCACTATCAAGCGTCGGTTCGATTTTGCATTTCATTACTTTGGCCGAAGATTTAATTATATAATGCCGTCGGACCAGCCGACAACCGGAGTTTACAAAAGACGCAAGGACAAGGAAAAGGATAGGCACCCGAGGTCCAAAACCGATGAAGCCTCTGCTAGGCCAGTCGCCGGTTCTCAGTGAGGCGCTTTCGCAGCCCTGGCACCCGCTACCTCAGAGCCACAGGCCGCTTCCGACTCCCACATGAAGCCAACTGGGCCTCTGGATACTCAAGGTATTGGACACTCGGAAATCATTCCCTCAGATGGGTCCGGAGCCGCTGAGCAGGCATCGGCTTCTGAGGGTGTCTTCAGACTTACACAACTATATATTAAGCCATCTTCAGCTTTAAAGACAAAGACTAAAGCAGCTCTAAAGACAAAGAAACAAGTACAGCATTCTCCTACTCAGACTTCCATGCCTAAAAAACGGATGCTCAAAATTGCCGAAGACCTAATTACTTTGATCAGGGGCTCCCATCCCCCTCCTGATAAGAGGCCTAGGCAAGAGACAGAATATGATTCTTCTGATCAGGTTTCTATTTCCTCTGATTCCTCTTCTGAACAGGATTACTCCATGCTTCCCTATGAGGATTCTGATGCTGAAGAATCCATTCCTTCAGCCTCTCCTCCTGAGGATTATTCTTTTGGGGAAACCTGGCATACCATGAGGGAGCATTTCCACTGGGAGAGCCAAGATTATTCTGAATCTAAGAAGAGGCTCAGAGACTTTCTACTACTTCCTCAGCACAGACCCCTTGCTATTCCACCTGTTCTAGACATTGTAGATGATGTATTTTCAGAGTACGGCCTGTCCCCTGACTCTTTACCCCCTGCACCTGCTAAGCCAGACAGATACTACAGGGTCCCGGATTCTCATAAATTCCTATATAAAAACCCTGCTGCTGACCCAGAAACTATATCTCAGGGTCCCAAAGGGGTTAAAGCTTCCACTGCAAAAAACCCTGTCCCCTCTGATAGGGATTCTAGGGCTCTAGACAGATGGGAGAAAAAAGTCTACACTTCTGCTACCCTGGCTGTAAGGGCTTTAAATTGTCAGTTTCATATGCTTAAATATCAGCAATATTTAATGTCACTGCTTAAACAGAAATTGTTCACAAATACTGAATGTTCAGAGAACAAGGAATTGCATGATTTATTGCATGCAGCTGAACAAGTGAGAAAGCATACTTTGCAATGCGGTTATGATTCACTGGAGGCCTCTTGCAGGGCCGCTGTTACAGGTTCTGTTATTAGAAGGCATGCTTGGTTAAAGGAACAGAATCTGCCTGATCATGTTAAAGCAAAATTATTAGATGCACCATTACAGCATGTTACTTTGTTTGGTACTAAAGCAGCAGAGGTGTTGAAAAAAATGGAGGCTAACACAAAATCCATGCAGACAGTCAAGGATTTCTTACAGGTACAGCCACCCAGGTTTAGCAGGAACTGGCCTTCTAAAAATTGGTCCTTTCCAGTGTCAGCCAGACCACAAAGAGGCAGATACAGGCGTCCTGGAGGCAGATCTCAGCCCCAAGGCTCATACAGGCCTAAACAATGGGGTGCTTCTAACTCCAAAAGAGGAGAAGACAAATCACAACCTTACAGGAAACAGTTCCAATGACTTTCCTCTACCAGATCCAAGCACATTTCTTTTAGCAGCCCCCTTAGGGGGTAAACTAGCACTTTTTTCATTAAATTGGCAAATGGTTACCGAAGACAAATGGGTCCTGAACATAGTGTCCCAAGGCTACAGGTTCCATTTTCACACTCTACCAAGGTCAAAAGGTATGCCAGACCTGCCACACAATCAATGGGCAGAGGCACAAAAACAAATTTCAGCCCTCATGGACATGAGGGCCATTCAGCAAGTACCACAACAAGAGCAGGGGCAAGGATTTTACTCCAGACTTTTCCTAGTACCCAGAAAGGACAAAACCTGGAGACCAATACTGGACCTGTGTATACTAAATACGTTTCTGGAAGTTCCAAAATTCAGGATGTTGACTCTACAGCAGCTACTGCCCATGCTGGGCAAGAAGGCTTGGCTCGTAACTTTGGACCTAAAAGAGGCATACCTGCATGTCCCAATCAGACAATCTTGCAGAAGATACCTCAGATTCATAGCTGGCTCAATGCATTACCAATTCTCTGCACTGCCCTTTGGCTTATCTACTGCGCCCAGGGTCTTCACAAAATGACTGGCACCAGTAATTGCGTTTTGCAGACAAAAAGGAATTCAAATATATCCCTACTTGGACGACTGCCTAATTCAAGCAGAGAACAAAGACATTCTTCTAAAGCATCTGGCATTTGTAAAAAGATTACTAATTGGCCTAGGGTACACAGTAAACGAAAAGAAATCAAAACTAGTGCCCTCTCAAGAGATAATAATCCTGGGTGCAAGCTTAAATACAACTACCCGGATGGCTTATCTTACGCCAGACAAACAAAAGCAACTGAATACTTACTTCAAGAAATTGGCAACAAAAACCCACTTATTTGCAAGGAAAATCCTGCAGGCCTTGGGTTTCATGGCATCCTGCATTCTACTAATTCCATATGTCAGACTGCATATGAGGAAACTACAATGGTATCTAAAAAGTGTTTGGACTCAGCATTGCCACAGCCTGGAGACAGTAATTGCACTCATTCCCTGCCTGCAACAGGAGTTTCGATGGTGGGCAGAAGCCTGTCTCCACAACAAGGGTCTGCCATTCAGTTTACCCACAGCCAGACAGATACTGATAACGGATGCTTCAGATTTTGCCTGGGGGGCCCATATGGCAGAAAAATGTATTCAGGGCACATGGCCTGCAAACCAAATGCATCTTCACATCAATCAAAAAGAGATGCTAGCTGTTCAAACTGCCCTAACAGCTTTCAAGGACCTGCTTCATCCAGGACAGTTACTGATAAAGACAGACAACACTACGGTCATGTGGTACATAAACAAGCAGGGAGGTACACATTCCTATCCCCTCTGCAGACAAGCAATGACCTTATGGGATACAGCATTGGCTTTTCAAGTTCACCTGCAAGCACAATTCCTGCCAGGAAAAACAAACACTCTGGCATACGAACTAAGCAGAAGCCTCATGGATCCCCACGAATGTAAACTGGATTCACAAGTCTTCAGCATGATAATAAGGAAATGGGGATGCCCAGACTTAGATCTATTTGCCTCCCCTCACAACTGCCAATTGCAGAGATTTTGCACAAGGATTTATTACAAGTAAGCATGGAAAGTGGACGCCCTATCCTTCAGCTGGAAAAATCTAACAGTGTATGCTTTTCCCCACTGCCTCTCCTTCCCAAGGTACTCCTAAAGGTCAGACAAGAGAAGCCAAAAATGATACTGATTGCACCAGACTGGCCATGCCAGCACTGGTACCCAATCCTAAAGAGCTTGTCTCAAGGTCCAGCATGGATATTGCCTCAAACTTCTCACTTGCTGACCCAACAAAACAATCGGATCCTGCACAGCCAACTCAGGACCTTAAATCTGGCAGCATGGCGGAAAATGTAGCCATTCAGAACACTCCTCTTTTAAAAGCTGTTATGGATGTTATTTTGGAGGCCAGGCCAGCCCACTACCAGAAAATCGTATGCAGAAAAATGGAAGAGATTCTGTGCTTCGAACCAGGAACAAAGCATTGACATGTGTGTACCAAATATTCCTCAGATTTTACAATACCTAACTGAGATGCTAAACAAAGGCTTTTCTTTCTCATCTATTAGGATTCATGCCTCTGCCATTTCAGCCCATTACAATACGGAGCTACCTATCTTTTCTAATCCTTTATTAAGGCAGTACCTCAGAGGGGCCAAAAACATTAGGCTTCAAAGGAGAGCACCAATTCCGGCCTGGGACCTCAGTTATGTTTTGGAAAAACTCACACTGCCTCCTTTCGAGCCAGCATCACCAGCAGATATAAAATTCTTATCCTGGAAAACAGCTCTGCTCCTAGCAATAACCTCTGCAAGGTGAGTCTCGGAGTTACAAGCACTCATGGCTGTGGAACCTTTCATCATTTTTCATCCAGACAGGGTTTCTCTGAGGACAAACCCTACATTTATGCCTAAGGTGGTGTCCAGTGTGGCCCTCAACCAAACCATTCACTTGCCTACCTTTTATCCAAATCCACAGAACAAGGGTGAGAAAATTCTGCATTCTTTGGACATACACAGCCTGCTTCTCCTTGGACAGAACTAAAGCTTTCAGAAAGACTGAGCAACTTTTAGTGTCATATGCTACAGGATCACAAGGAAAGGCTATCTCAAAACAGACTATTTCAAAATGAATAGGCCATTGCATCCGTTTCTGCTATTTTCAACATGGCAAATCAGTGCCTAAGGGCATTAGGCCTCATTCCACCAGAGCAGCAGCCACTTCAGCAGCCTTCCTCAGAGGAGTACCAACCAAAGATATCTTAGAGGCTGCAACTTGGAGTTCAGTGCACACCTTCAGAAAGCACTACCACTTACCTCTTTACTCTAAGTCCAGAGCAGGCTTTGCCACTGCAGTTCTGCAGGGCCTCTTAGCCTCTCCTAATCCTATTTAGCCCAGCCACCCTTCCTCAGCTTTGGGATTCAACCCAAGAGTAATGACGGCAACAGTGAAACACGATGAACATAGTACAGTTGTGTACCTACCATAAATGTAGATGTTCGAGTGTATTCACTGTTGCAGTCCAGGTTACCCACCCACCATCCCACTTTTCTTTGCCTGGACTTATCTGCACTTCTCTATCCTATACAACCTATTTGGTGTATTTGCTTGCAGATGAAGGAAATGTTATTTTTGTGCATGCATTTTTATTGGCATAATTTTCAGCCTACCAGTTTGGGGGCATCTGACATCTGGGGCAAGAAAAACTGAAGAAAATGGCGTCAGCTGCATCTTTTATACCCATGGCGCACTGACGTCAGGGGGGAGGCGACAGCAACCGACGCCGGACCTAGACTTTGGAATTCTGACTGACTGAGGGTAGCCTGCCAGCAGGATAACCCAAGAGTAATGACTGCAACAGTGAATACACTCGAACATCTACATTTATGGTAGGTACACAACTGTACTTTTCTCATTCTTCTCAGCCTGCAGGCATCTCAAGTCTCTCACCTGCTTCTGTTTCTAAATGCCTGGTCTCCAACTCAAGTCTCTTTAGCTCCAGATGGATTTGTAAGTCCCCTACAGAAAGGTTGAGCCATCCATTCTCTGAGGGTGGTACATCTCCGCTGCCAGTTTGATTGTCCTCCTGGTTACTGTTTTCTGATGCAGCTGTGACCAAAACTGCAATCATGCCTGCCTTAGTTAGGTTTCCATGCAGCAGTCCCGTTGCCTGGCACATCTCAGCCAGGTGGCTCCTTGTCTGTTTTCTGTACTCCTCTGCTGACATGCTGTCTGCTCTCCCCGACCAACTAAGCTAACAAAAGAAATAAAACAGTTGTGATCTGAACTCTTGAGTATTCACTGCATGGCTGATTTAGAGTACAAAACACCTTCAGTGATCACTGTACACAAGCTACAGGAATTCACACTATCCATACTACTACAAGTCAATTAGTATTTGCCAACCAATTAATATGTGGTGTGGATATCCCACCAGTGACAAACAATGAATATGTGAAGCCCGTGCACTGGCCCAGCAATCAAGGAGCCTAAATCCTCACCACTAACACCAGTGAGGGGTGTCCATATAGGGAAAGGATAATAAATATACACACAGTAAAGTACATTTCCCTTAAGAGCACACCAAGCTCACAGTCAGTCTAGGGCTGATTTCTCGCTTTCTCTCCAGATCCCCAATAAGACTCTCCACTGGCACAGCTATAGGGTTCAGATCTCAGCCTAGTGGGCAAGCTAAAACCTCCAGCACCCTCTCTGTCCATCCAGTGTTTTTTGTCCCTTCCCAAGTAGCTGACACACACACACTTTTAGATAAGAGTTATATACAACCACACAGACACTCCTGGGGAAGGCTGGCACAGGTTCTCCAGCTGTGCCCCTTTTCTGCCTAGTCTAAAAGGTAGTACCAGCTGCCACCAGCCACTAATGTCAGCTACTCAAAGGCCCTTCTGAAAGGGTGTCCAGTTATTACTGTGCAATATTATTATCCAAATGGTAAGTGTGACTGAGCAGTCAAGGCTTATTTAGATTGACTTGGTATAGTATCACTATATACATGCAATGTACTCTAGAGCTTAAATTAACTCTTCATAAAAGAGCCACAGATGAAGGGTTTAGAAATATTTAATAATAAATAATAAAAACACAAGAAAATACTTCTTACTACACAGTGCTAGTCAAGAGTTCAGAGATAATAGAGAAATCTTTAAAATAATACCGTAGAAAAGTTCTGACATCACAGAAAAACAAACTAGTCTAACCTTCCTATCTCCTAGCTATATCTAAGAGAAAACACAGTTCTAAATAAACTTACATAAAGAGTAAAGCAGTGCTGATGATGTTGGATGTTCTCGACAAATTGCTCAGAGCTCTCTGATTCTCTCTCTTTAAATTGATAACACAGAGCTGCTTCACATGACATAATTCTTCACAGTGTTCGCAGGCTAACAGAAATTACATTTACATTCTTTACACATGGTCAGAAACCAGAACAGTAAAGGACATTTATACATACAAATTCTAGCCATTAACTCTGGCCTCAAAACAATAGGCAGAATTTGTTCATCCAGACATATCGGCTCCAAAATTTGATATCAAAGACAGTCATAAAATGCTTGTTAGTTTTCTTACAGCAGAGTGCACTGTTGTTACATTTTTTCAGTTCAGTATCCAATCCAGTCTTTTCACATTTAAGAGAACAAGCCTGGGGCTTACATTAATATTTACAAATTACAGAATTATCTACAAAATTCTGTCTGGCTTGGCTGACAGCCCTCACCTATCTTCACCACAATCTTACCCCATTTTTCCACAGGGACAGATTTTTTTGAAAACTAATTCTTCCTTTATGCCTAAAGTGGTATCAAAGTTTAAGTCAAACTATCCATCTCCCTGTTTTTTTTTCCTGAACCTAAAATGAGGGAGAAAAGATACTCCATACCTTAAATGTCGACAGACAACTCTGATGCTATCTTGACAGAACCAAATCTTTTAGATCTTCAGATCAGTTATTCATTTCTTGTGAAGGTAAGAAGGAAAAACCTGTGTCAAAGCAGAATATTTTCAAATGGTTGTCTAAGGCTATTACCTTTTGTTATACTCACCATGACAAAACTATTCCAAGCAGGGTCAAGGCATCTATGACTTTTTTTTAATGTTAGATTCTAGAAGTGTTGTAGGAGCAGCAACTTAGTCCTCTGTACATACCTTTACACTATAAGCTTGATTCCTTATCTAGGTGTAGATCAGGCTTTGCCAGGACCATTGCTCAAGGACTTCTGGACTCCTCCTTCCACCTCCCAAAATTTGTAAGCTATGGTAATTTACCCACATAACTATGGCTACTGCAGCAGTGATCGATATGAAGAATGTAGTTTTTTTTGGTGTGGTATTGCAAGGGTGTGGACTTCATTTGTTTTTTGTTCCTGACATTGTCCTTTCATGGCTCAGCCTCCCTCTGTCTGGCTGGCATGAAAGCTCCAAAAGGTTTGGTGCCCTAACTTGTCTTTTAGTCAGCTAAGCTCAAGCTAACTTTTTGGATGCAAGTAAGGTGCCCTAAAGCTTTTGAAGTTGGCCGGCTGTTACATCCTTGCATGATATAACCCATATAGCATAGGCTATTCCAGCAATAATCATTCGAACATCTACTGTTATGGTATGTTTACTTAGATAAATGTTCAGTCGCCACCTACCGTCACACTGAGTCACACTATTCCTGACACTGCTGCAGTTACTCTTAAACAAGAGCTTTTGAATATTGACTGGACACCCATTCATGACAGCAGAAATTCTACTGTTGCCTTATCCGGTTCCACTATAATATTCTTTGTCTAGCTAGGGATAGGCTTGTCCTTTTGATAAATGTCAGATTGCTTGGTCACAACCCCTCGTGGTGTACATCTAGCCTATTAAAACAAACAAGAGAGAGAGAGAGAGAAGGCATAGGCAACAAAGAAAAAACTCAAATGATACTAGTAACAGTGGCAAATTTAGGGAGCTCAAAACCAGCATTAGAATTTATACAAAACCACTAAAGCATTATATATACCAACTCAGCAGGCCACCTACTTTAGCCAACCAAAAGCATTCTGGAAAACAATACAAAGCATCAGTGCAAATAAAATACTCCCAATATCTACCATGCTAAATGCTGATTTCCTAATTAACCTGAGAGAGTGCCTATTTGTGCCAGCCCCTGCTACCAATTTAGCCTTTAGCTCTGTCCCTGTACTACCAACAGGTGCACAATTTCCTAAATTAATCTGTTAATTTCTCTTCTTCTTCTGAAGGTAAATTCTACTGCTGTAAAAATAGTTTATTGAAAACATGCACTACAAATCTAAGCCAGACATCTTCAGCAAACCATACTGAAGTTAGGCATTGACATACTTTATAAAGTCCTGATACAAACAAGTCACATTTGTTCTGTACAGCTTCGGGTATACTGGTAGCTATTCCCGTCTCTTAGGCTCCTTTCACATTGTCTCCTAATGACTTTCAACCCATTTCCAATATTTTTGCTAAAGGTATATATTAGCAGAAGTACAAATGCTTCACTATGTTGAAACTTACAACATTCTCTCTGTCTGACCAACAACATAGGTTTTGACCCAAATACAGTATTATTAGAGCTTTATATTCATTAACTAATCACATTATTTCTAGCTCTGTAAAAGATCCACTTACAGTTGCAGTATTGCATGATATAAAAAAAAGCCTTTGAGAAAAATCATATGTTGCTGCTTTAGAAACCTGTGGATTGTGGCTTTTTCCTCCAACGTTATTGACTTTCAGGATTTATTTACATAATCTTTTTCTGACACTGCAGAAATATACATTCATAATCTAGTCAGTTTACTACAGGGGTTCCTCAAGATTCCATTCTGGGACATTTATTATATTCTGTATTTATAAATGACCTACCTTATGACTTCCCTGACTTTAAACATCATAATGTACACTGGTGATCTCAGAATCATCCCCCTCAAATAAATGAACAAACTACTCCAAGAACATTTCAGTGTTTTATAGAACTGACTTTCTGTAAATATGCTTATGATTATCCCAGAAAACTCAACAGTCATGTTTTTACAGACTGCACAAAAACTTAATTTTAATCACCCATTTGTTATACTTGACCAACAAGATAACTGTATTCCTTCTGTAACAGAACAAATGTCTTGAATTGTTAACCGAACATTATGTTTTCATTGTAATACAAAAGTATGAGCACAAAAAGTTCTTAACTATCTACAGAACTACAGATCTCTTAGTCTTCTAACAATGGAAGCTACATACACATGCTGACCCATAGGCTTAAATATGGCCTTCATGTAATTGCCCTCACTTCCCATCATAAAGCTACCATTTTCCAAACTACTGATGATAAATTTCTGATTTATTCATCAGGCCATAATCAGGAGCACCACAGTGCTACCATTAATAAATGTCTCCCAGTTACTGCTAGGGCCACTTTCCCCTGAATTTCAGTTCACTAATGTGCAGAATGCTAAATGATAGTTTTTGTTTTCTAGTTAAAAAAAAATCATCTAACTACTGTCTGTATAAGCAAGGCAGCACTGTCCTACGAAAGGAGTGAAAACACTTTAAAACATTGCCTCAACCAGATGGGCTATCATTACAGCAGACCATAGAATAATAACACGTGTTAAATTAAACATGTCAAGCTTAATTTGAAAAAAGAATGTAAATATGAAAAAAAAAACTTTTTTAGATAATGGCTAAAACTGAATACAGGTGCTGGCTAAAATATGAAACATATATGTAGTGCACTGCAATTACACTCAAAAACAGGAAAATGGCAAGCCTTTTAACCTCCTTTCTGACATCAAGCTTTTGTAGGCACCCTAAATGCTGTTAAGATCAGTTCTTCGACTTGAGGGTTAACAATGGACACTGCCCAATGGCACAACAGTGACAGGAGGTAAAACAACTTTAAAATATTTTGGATACTTCACTCTGCCAAAACTTCTAAAGCCTTTCATTCTTATAAGGAGTACTGTGTTTTTGCCGGCTATTTCTCAGTGCCATGTGTTTTACTTGCTTTCAATGTCTTTTTAAGCTGGTAAAAACATTTTGTGTTCTTACACTTTTTTCTTGTAACTGGTAATATGTGTTTCAGATAAAACTGTGTACTGCAGAGAATTATGACCAGGGGGTCACTCATTATAATCCAGCTTGGTGTGTCATCCCAGTACAAATCAAAAATGTAGCTCTGTACGCCATGCAGAATGAAAAAGACCTTTTACTACTTCTAACAAGTTCCCATCATGCCACATGTTCTCAACATGTAACTAGGCTACTACATCAGGCAATATTTTTTTTCATGGTAGATATGCTTGATGAAGCTTTAACTGAAAATGAATTTATTTGTATCTTTATACATTTTGTTGAAACTTTTTCATTCAAGATGGTTTATTAAGCTAAATTTTTTCATTTTTATTTGCTTTTTTCACGTCTGCTTAGATTGTTCTTCTATTGGTTTTCTCAACATGGATGCCGAAGACTTGCACGGACATGACAGTAGTAAGCAAATGTATCAGTTGGCTTGCTACAGTAAAAGCAGAAGTCCTATTTTTTTTTCATGTGAAGAGCAGAGAGGGTGGGGAATAGAGGGGAGCACTTCTAGGAGTGCCAGAATAAGGAATCTGAACTTTTTTTTTTTTTGCTATTCTCTTGAATATCTGAGAGGTTGGGCCACAGTATCACAGACTGGCAATGGGCTCTAGATACGACAGCTATGGTTTTGTAAAAGCCTTCTAATCCACAGAACACAACTTCCAAACTTGTCTTCCTTCTTAGTATCCATGTAATAAGCACTCAGCTAGTTAAAACACTTTGTCTGGCCTTTGCTTCCAAAAAAGTAAGTGTAGGAGCAGTTACTTTTCACATACACTATAATACCTCTGCTTTTACTGGCATTTCATGTTGATGTTCTTCCCTCACTCCTAATACATTTCAGCAGTTATGCAAGACTTATCAATTTAATTAGTCAACTACTGCAGAACTAAGTATTTGAAAGAATTCATCCCAGGACATCTGCAAAAGACTGAAGATTTATAGATGACTACTTCTGACAAGGACATGAGAACTCTGTAATCGGAAGTACAAGTAAATATGTACAGAAGGCTGATGATCTGCAAACAGGGCAAGGAGGAGTAATGTCAGCATATACAGACACTCTCGGAGTTTACTTTAGCCATCTTGAGGGTGCAATTTTTGTAAACTTCCCACTTGAAACAGGGCTTAGAAAAACTGCTCATTAGTAAATGTAGTTACCAGAACTTCTGGAATCTGATGAATTGCACATTTTACATACATAGCTTTACAGTTACCAGATCTTCTGGAATCTGATGAATTACACATTTTACATACATAGCTTTACAGTTACCAGATCTTCTGGAATCTGATGAATTACACATTTTACATACATAGAAGTGGCAGACATTGAATCCTGTGGTAAAATAAATTGTTTTGTCCATAGCTTGTTGAACCAGTTCCAAGTTGCCTTTTTTTACGAGTCCTTGATATCATTATCTCACATTTACTTTGTTGCTTTTTCTGTAAATCTGGTTTGCACTCCTTTTTTGTGATATTTAGAAAATATGAGATTTCTGTTGATAATTTGAATGTGCACATTTGTAAAAAAAAACAATCTACTTGACTAAATTTATGCACTGTAGACTTGTTGTATCTTTCGGCTTTTCCCAGTTAGGGGTCGCCACAGCAGAACTCCGGCCCGCTAATGATTGACAGTGGATTTTTACGTGCCGAGTTGCCAGCCCTGATGCATAACCTTCAGTGAAGGTACGCCCATTCATGCATGTCTCTACACAGAAGATACTGTAGCTGAGAATCGAACAGGACAACGACTTACTGTGAGGCGACAATGCTACCGCAGCACCACCACCGCAGTTTTATGCACTGTAGACTGATATTATGAAAAGCTTGTCATTTGCACAGCAACCCACCTTACTGAAGGAGCCTTCAGGCTGTGGCAGCCTGACACATGAGACCAGAGCTTTGATGCCCTTACCACAGATGTTGGAGCATCACAGGGTGGGAAAGTACCAGAGCACAGTATGAAACAGACATACTGTTGTGTGTGTGTGTTTTTTTAAACAGTAAAAACAAGTTACTAGGAAATAGACACAAAAGCTGCCTGACCTTTTAGCATAGATTTCTAAAAAGCTTTATTCTGCAATCCTGGGTTTCTTTCTGTCAGTTTGCATTGCCTACTTTGAAATTATGAACAAAACATTTAAGCAAACTGTGTTCCATAGTCATCCTGAAAAGAGGGAAATATACCTATTGGATTTACCTGTTTACCATATTAATAAAGTTGCATAGAAATGTAGAAAGGAGCAAAGGCAGTGTGATATGTCAAGAACATGCTACTTATTTTAAGTGGTGCAGGGAAAATCAGAAAAGTAATGAGGGATGGTTGATTCATTCTCCTGCAAATCTAAGTTTCTATCCATGAGGTTCACAAGGCCAGTCCTTTAGAACTTTGTATAATGTTAAGACTTTTAAAGCTAGTTCTGGCACCTAATATCTATCATTGCATTAATGATTTTTGTTATGTTTTCTGCAATGTCTCTTAAATTTTTATGATCAGTCCATCTTAGTAAATATAAAAAGTCAAAGAGGTAAAGGAAACCATTGCTGGTTTTGGTGGTAGATGGCTGTGAGAGAAGTAAGTATAGCATTTGTAATTAATAGTACAACAGTGTTTATAATGAGAGTAGAATTTTAAAGACACATGTATGCACATCCACACAGACACATGCACACACACACACACACACACACACACGCACACACACACACACACACACACACACACACACACACACACACACACACACACACACACACATAATGTGATGCTTTTTAAGCTCCTCATGATCCCTGGTGAAAGCTTTGGACAATTATTTGCTTGTTTTGTTATTTTTGGCAAATAATAATGTTAAATCTACAATCTTCTTCTTCTTCTTCTTTCGGCTTTTTCGGTTAGGGAGTTTATACAGCGGATCACCTGTCCGGCACATTGAATGGCAGTGTTTTACACAGTCGAGTTGCCAGCCAGCGCCCAGCCTCCAATCTACAATAATGAACATTTTTATGATTGCCCAAATATATTGAGCTTTTGCTACCATGGCTACTCACTACTAAACTGCAACTTGTTTAAATACTCCCTATAAAAAGAAACTCTTAAATCTAGGACAAAAAAAAAAACGTTTTGTTGGTTTAATTATCTTTAGTTAGAGACATTAAGCAGTAGTAATCTTTTTCTTTAAAGTACATGAATTTTGGGTAATCTGTATTACTGCTAAGCTGAAATGATGTCGGCATCAATAATTTGACATTTACCCGTGAGATTTATTTTCTTAGAATAGCAGATAGTAAATAAAACCATACTTAATGTATTATGTATCTTGTCCAAAGACTAGATTAGATAACTCCCAGGAAAACAAGGTTCTAACCTTGGTCCCCTCCTCTTTAATATTCTCACCAACATTCTCCACACCTCCACACAACAGGCTTCTCTAATACAGTACACAGATTACTCCAGACTCATTTGTACACCTTATAACAAGTAAAATGCAAGGAATCACACTATTAAAATGTTATGTGTAATTTGAATTCTTATTTTTAAGGTAATGTGTCCTTTAATTTTAATAATTGGTTAATGAATTGATTGCATTTTGGCTTTATTTAAATGAGGTAGATCTGCTATTTAGTTGTGGTGAAGTCCAGATCACAACAAGGATGAAATTGCTCAACTATTTATAAAATGTCTTCATTTTCTCTAAGACATTGGACTTATTTATGCCGGATGATTTTGCAAGCACTTTAGTCTGTTTTGGATGACTTGGATATTCCCCGCATTTTACTGTCTGTGTTTGCAATGTTTACTCTGCTGTTTTGGTCATTTGTACACCTGACAACATGGCGCACCTCCAATAAATTACCGAGGAGGCTTTAACAGACTGAAACATGGCTTTGTAACTTAAAACTCAAGCTAAGCTCAACCCTAAAAAAACTACCCCCCCCCGAATTCTCTCTTGAAGTCACCTTTCATAGCAAATTATAGTAGATGATAACCCTAAATTAGATCCGCATTAGCAAAAATGCATAAGATAAACTAATCAAGAACTAGGGATGTTTTATATAGCCAAAAATGTTCTTACTGACACAACAAAAGCTACACTTGCCACTGTTTATCTCCTCCCCACACTTCTGTATGGTACTTCCATTCTTACTAACCTTCAGGCATCACAAAAATCAAAACTTGAACAATGCTATAACAAAATTGCTAAATTTGCAGCAAATACCCCTTTCTTAACCTACCACTGTATAGCACTAAAAAGCCTAAATTGGGTAAAACTACCTCATCAACTAATATGCACACAGCTTCTTACCACCTTACAAAATTATCCAGACTCCAGCTGCTTGTTCAGTACTAAATAACATCCTGCCCGACTGTGTTCTTAGTCGGTCATTATCATCCAGTGACCAAAAACGTCTCTGTCCACAAACCTATCAAATCTGGTGGTCATTATCTGTACTTATACCATGTTGCTAAGGCCTGGAACTCCTTATTTGTATCCATCAGGTCAATACCCTCCCTCCCGTCCTTCAAAACCATTCTGAAAAACTTCCTAACCAAAAGCTGGTTCTGTTCCTGCTCAACATCAGGATAATCTATATCCCTAAATGTGAACAAATACCCATTCATAGCTTAACAACTTCTTACTCTCTGTTCTTCACTCCTTCCTTCCTTCTATCAATTTTTTCTTCCCAGACTCTCTGTCTAAATATACCATAAGCCTGCTTTTCTCTCAGTTTGTATTGCAATTCTGGTTTGTATTATACTAACTTACCTTTAATTTGTCTATAAACTGGCTAACATTTCTCTAACTATTAAATCATTATCATAGCAACAAACCGAAAGGATGAATAATAAAAAAAACACTAAAAAATAAAAATCATCCGCTGGTAGCAAACAAAGGAGAACAGATGATTAAAAACACACCTGGTTTTATTTTATCACTTTCGTCAAGAAGGACATCTTCAGAATAAAACCATGCTTAAAAAATGTCAGTTTATATACAAAATTCAAACAGTAACAATCTCATTAGCCAACTGATTCAAGCTAGAAAGCCAATATTTGTTAAAAGAAACAGTCACATTTACTAAAACATTTAATGCATATGGTATAATTAAGCCCAGGATATTTATCAGATTGCATTCTTAATTGCCATAAAGTTTCTTTCCTTAGCAACTTTTTTTTAAAAATCAACCCTCTATATCCTCAGCATCATGTTCTAAAATTTCCTGAAACAAGAACAGGCCAGAGTATGCATATACAGGACCTTAGACCTGATGGCATACAGGTATTCCTTGATCATATTGAACAGTTTCCTCGTGGTCATGCCAATATAAAATGCTTCACAGTGGGAGCAAATGGCAATATAAACTAAAGCCACTGAGTTACAATCATAGTAAAAATTTATTCTGATACTTCTTTTCATATGTGAAAGGCTTACTGATGGACCCAAATAAAATTGCACACACTGCAAATTCCACATTTATGTATGCCACCATTTTTCATAGTGTAAGGTAAAACCTTTTTCGTATCATCACTTTTTCTAGGTACTACTATAGACTTAGCTCTCTTACACACAAAACTAAGAGATGTTCCAAAAGCCCTGTATACATCAGGATTATCGTTAAAAATTCTCCTATTCTGACCAATAATTTATTTTATGTCCCTGTCATCAACAGTCATGCATAAAATGAAGCTGTTGGTAAATTTCTTACTAGTGTCACTAGCCACTAGCTCTTTGTACTGGCATGTCCCCTACCAGAATGTGGGAGGGAGAGGCTTATGTCTTTTCTGTTTAATTTCCTGAGCAGTATGTTCTAATAAACTCAGTTCATAGCCTCTATCTAATAATATTTTGACAGTTTCATCAGTAGCTTTTAAGAAATTGTCTTGGTCAGAGGTTAAGCTGGAAGATCTAATCTGACTCCTTGAACTATTTTTCTTCATATAAATGGGGTGGACACTTGAAAAGGGTAGGTAACTGTTGGAAAAGCAAGGTTTCCTATAGATTTTACTAGAAACTTTTTTTGTAACCTCATTCCAACTAACAGCAGCATCCAAAAAGGACACTGTGATTTTTTTCGTGTTTCACTATTGCAGTCATCACCTGTGGGTTATCCCTGCAGTGGTAGCCCTTGGCTGGCCTGAATACCAGAGTCAGTGTTTTTGTGCACTGGCTGCTGTTGCCTGTAGTCTGACATCAGGTCACCAGTACTATAAAGCAAGGCAGCCGACGTCATTACATCAGTCTTTCTTGCCGTGGAGCCCGTAGCAGAAGCAGTTTGCATGAGTGGCGGTCAGTCGCTACCAGAAGTCGAATTTCAGCAGAAAACATCTAAAGCTAAGTACCCTGTTGGGGACCCTTTTTTCTTGCTCTAACCGATGTCTGAAAAAGTTAACAATTGTCTCACCTGTGGAAAGCAGATCCCACACCGAGACTTTCATTCTTACTGCATCACTTGTTTAGGCCCAGACCGTGATGTCCCTCATTGCCGGTTCTGTGCCCTCTTTAATGCGAGAACTATTTGCTGTAGAGCTCTTTTTGTAGACAATTATTTTCATATTCTGTCTTCAAATTCCAATATGGCATCTGTCAGCCAACAATCCGCTGACATTCTGAAAGAACGTAAAGATAGAGACAGGCCACACGAGGCTAAGCCTACCGATAATGCTACCACTAAGCAAGTCGTCAGTTCTCCAGAATTCAGTGAGGCCCTTTTGCAGCCCCTGATGCCCAGTTCGCTTTCCACTCAGGCCTCTGCCAAGACCCTTTCGGAGTCTGGTATGTGCCGAAATCCACTTCGTCTTCAGAGCCTTTGGCTGTCTGCCTTGGTTGGGGCTGGAGCTGCGACGCAGGTACCGGGTTCCAAGCAGGCCATTCACACTACCGATACTAGACAAAAAACAATGTCTTCTCTTCCGACTACCATTTCTCAGAGACTGACAGATTCTCTCAGGCCTCAAAGCCAGGCCACTCCTAAGAAATCTGCTTCTAGCCACCATCTTGCTACTGCTCCCCCACCCCAAGCTCAAATGCTTAAAATGATAGAGGATCTCATCTCCCTTATCCGAGGTACTCAAGCCCCCAGTCCAAAAAGGAAAAAGCTTCCTTCTCCAAAACTTATGACAGACTAAGAGTCTGAGTAATCTGATTATTCTGCCTTTGAAGAGGAACAACAGCCCTTAACTGTTTATGAGGATTTAGATGCAGAGGAATCCATCCCCTCTGCCTCCCCTCCAAAGGACCTCTCCTTCAGGCAAACCCTCCACTCCTTCAGGGAACATTTCCAATGGGAATCTCAGGACTACCCACAATCAAAAAAAGGACTTAGAGAGATGTTGTTCATGTTTCACTGCTGCAGCCATCACACTTGGGTTATTTGCCTGCAGGTAGCCCTCAGTTGGCACGAATTCCAGAGACTTAGTATTTATACGTTAGATGCTGTCACTACAGGACTGACATCAGGTCATCAGGGGTATAAAAATAGGCAGCCAACGCCATTACATCAGTCTTTCTTGCTGAGGAGCCCAAAGCAGAACCAGTTCGCAAGTGCCAGTTGGCCGCTACCTGAATTTTCGTTTACGAATTTAATAATCTTGGAGTCTTCTAAAGCTAAGTACCCCATTGAGGATCCTTTTTTCTTGCTCTAACCGATGTCAGAAAAAGTTAACAATTGTCTTGCCTGTGGAAAGCAAATACCTCACAGGGATTTTTATTCTTACTGCATCACCTGTTAGGCGCAGACCACGATGTACCTCGCTGTCGGATTTGTGCTTTGTTTAACTCCCGGACCTTTCATCATTGGGCTCTCTTTGTCGCTAAATTCGTTCGCTCTCTGTCTCTGTATTCTGAAATGGCTTCGGTAAGCCATCTGACTACGGATATTCTGAAAAAACATAAGGATAAAGACAAAGATAGACCACATAGGTCCAAAGCTGCCGACGATGCTTCCGTTAAGCTAGTCGCCAGTCCGTCTGTACTCAGTGAGGCACTTTAGCAGCCCCTGATGCCCACTTCAGTGGATTCGCAGCCCTCTAACAAGACCCATTCGACTTCGACTATGGAAACTGCGGATGTGTCTACCTTGGATGGGTCCGGAGCCACTGTGCAGGCACCAGCTTTTGAGGCAGTTCTTTGCTCAACCGATGTTTGACTCAAACTGACAACTTCATTTTTAACTAAAACTACTGAGTTTCTTAGGCCCAGAGTATGCACTATGCCTAGAAAACTGACGACCAAAGTGCATGCACCTGCTCCCATGCCACAAAAACAAATGTTTAGAATGGCCGAAGACCTTATTACGCTGATTAGGGGAAGTCAGCCTTCCCCTGCTAAGAGAAAAAGAGATCAGTCCCCTACAGCTTCTACAGACCAGGAGTCCGATGACTCTGAGATTTCTGATTATGAAGACATGCCCTTGTTTGCTTATCAGGATTCAGATGCAGAGGAATGCATTCCCTCTGCCTCCCCTCCAGAAGATTTTTCTTTTGGTGAAACCTTGCATACCTTAAGAGAGCATTTCCCCTGGGAGTGCCAAGACTATCCTCAGCCAAAAAGAGTCTCAGAGAATTTCTAGAGTTGCCCCAGCACAGGCCTTTAGCAATTCGCCTGTCTTGGATATTGCTGCTGATGTTTTTATGGAATCCAGTCTTACTCCTGACACTTTAACTCCTGCCCCTAGGAAACCAGACGGGTACTACAGAGTACCTGATACTCACAAATTTCTTTTCAAGAATCCTACTGCTGACCCAGAGATAATTTCCCAGGGGCCTAAAGGTATCAAGGCAACTACAGCCAAGAATCCCACCCTTCAGACAGGGATTCCAGAGCTTTGGATAGATGGGGTAAGAAGGGGTAAGATGGTTTATACCTCTGCTACTCTTGCTATTAGGGCATTGAATTGTCAGTTTCACATGCTGAAGTACCAGCAACATATTATGAACTTACTAAACAAAAAGTGGCAACCTTTACAGACTGTGCAGAAAATAAAGAATTGCAGGAGCTTATGCGCTCTGCAAGCCAAATCAACAAGCATACTTTGCACTGTGGCTTTGATGCCCTAGAAGCATCTTTCAGGGCAGCAGTCACTGGCTCTGTACTGAGAAGACATGCTTGGCTCAAGGAGCAGACCTTGCCAGGCCATGTCAAGTCAAAGTTACTAGACGTTCCTTTGAACAAGGACAGTTTGGCACCAAAGCAGAAGAGGTTCTTAAAAAGATGGGAAAAAGCTAAGTCTATGCAGACTGTTAAATAATTCTTACAAGTGCAATCCCGTAGATTCAGTAGGTATTGCCCTTCCAAACACTTGTCCTTTACAGCACCCTCCAGGCCTTCTCAAACCAGACCCAGGGGAAACAGACCACCCAGACTACCGTCTCAGAATATGCAGAGATCTAAGCAATGGAGTGCCCCACCCCTAAAACAGGGAGTGGTAAGCCACCTCCCTACGGAAAAAACTCACAATGACTTCCTTACTCCACTCCCCAACCCTGCCCAACTGTTTGTGCCCCTAGGAGGAAAACTTGCCCTTCATGCAAAAAACTGGATGTCCATCACACAGGACCAGTGGGTCCTCAACATTGCGGCCCAGAGATACAAATTTTATTTCCATTCACTGCCAACCCCAAGCAGGTTAACAGACCTTCCTCCAAACCAGTGGGCAGAGGCTCAAAACCAAGTAGCTTCCCCGCTCAATATCAGAGCTATTCAGCCGGTTCCAGTAGAACAGAGGGGTCAAGGATTCTACTCCAGACTCTTCCTGGTACCCAGAAAAGAGGGCTGTTGGTGACCTGTCCTGGATCTTTCAGTTCTCAACACCTTCCTGGTGGTACCAAAATTCAGAATGCTTACCCTGAAACAGCTCCTTCCCATGCTAGCCAAGGATGCCTGGTTAGTCACGCTAGACTTAAAAGAAGCCTATCTGCACATCCCCACAAGGGAGTCATGCAGGAAGTTTCTACGTTTCAGGGCAAGATCTATGCATTTTCAGTTCTCTGCACTTCCCTTTGGCTTATCTACTGTGCCCAGAGTTTTCACAAAATGCCTGGCTCCAGCCATTGCATATTGTGGGCAGAGAAATATTCAAATTTACCCGAACTTGGACGACTGCCTGATTCAGGTGGACAGTCAGGAATTGCTGTTGCAGCACCTGACATTTGTAAAACACCTTCTCACTTCCTTGGGGTACACCATCAATGAAAAGAAATCAAAACTGGTACCCAGTCAAAAGTTGTATTCCTGGGAGCAAGCTTGGACACAACATCCCAGATGGGATTCCTGACTTCAGAAAAACAAGTCTATCTGACGGCCTACTCTAAACAAATGACCACTAGAACCCAGCTATCAGCAGAAAAAATACTGCAGGCCCAAGGGTTCATGGCCTCATGTATACTGCTAATTCCATATGCAAGACTACATATGAGGAAACTTCAATGGTACTTAAAAAGTCTCTGGTGCTAACATTCTCAGGACCTTATCATAACCTGTCTAAGGACAGAGTTCCTTTGGTGGGCAGAAGCATGCAACCACAACAAGGGACTGCCCTTTTCTCAACCGCACGCCGCCCAGACCCTAACCACAGATGCATCAGACTATGCCTGGGGAGCACACATGGATGGCAAATGCATTCAGGACCACTGGAGCCCAAGTCAAATTCATCTGCACATCAACCAAAAAGAGATGCTAGCTTTGCAGAATACCCTGACAGCTTTCAGACCCCTTCTCTTTCCAGGACAACTGCTAATAAAAACAGACAACACCACAGTCATGTGGTACATCAACAAGCAGGGGGGGAACCCACTCCTACCCACTCTGCAGGTTAGCCATGGCCCTGTGGCACATGGCCTTGGGCATGCAAGTCCATCTGCAAGCTCAATTCCTGCCAGGCAAACAAAACTCACTGGCAGATGACTTAAGCAGAAATCTCCTAGACCCACATGAGTGGCAATTGGAGCCCAGCACCTCCAACCTTCTGATTCAGAAATGGGGGACCCCAGAGGTGGATATCTTTGCCTCCCCCTACAACCACCAACTCAGCAAATACTGCACCAGGAATCCTCACAACAGGGCCTGGAAAGTGGATGCCCTATCTTTTCAGTGGGTAAATCTTTCAATCTGTGTCTTTCCCCCTCTGCCCCTTCTACCAAGAGTATTACTCAAGATAAGACAGGACAGACCAAGGACAATTCTGATTGCCCCGGACTGGCCATGCCAGCACTGGTACCCACTCCTGCACAGCCTGTCACCGGTGCCACCCTGGCACCTACACCAGAACCCAACCCTGCTCTCTCAGCAGGAGGGACAGATTATGTATCCACAACTGCAAACCCTAAATTTTGTAGCATGGCTTATTCCTTAATTTCTTCCCCAGCAACCCTAAGCAAGCAGGTGCTGGACGTCGTTCTTGAAGCCAGAAGACCCAGTACAAGAAAATTCTATGCCAAAAAGTGGAAAAGGTTCTGCTCCTGGATTCAGTCCAAAGGAGAAGACAACTCTGCCCTCCCTGCCCCTAATCCTGGATTACTTAGCAGATCTACTCCACAAAGGCCTGTCCTTCTCCTCCATTAAGATACATGCCTCTGCCATTTTGGCTGTTTACAACACTGAGCCACCTTTCTTCTGGCACCCTTTTATCAAACAGTTCCTGAGAGGGGCAAACAACTTAAGGCCACCAAGGAGAGCACCCACCACTGCTTGGGACCTTAACTGTGTACTGGAAAAGCTTACACTTCCCCCCTTTGAGCCTACTGAATCAGCTGAGTTAAAAGTCTTCTCTTGGAAAAAAGCCTTGCTTCTGGCCATCACTTCAGCTAGAAGAGTGTCTGAGCTACAAGCACTTGTGGCTGTCGAGCCCTTCATCATTTTCCATGCAGACAGAGTCTCTCAAGGACTAATCCCCTCCTTTATGCCCAAGGTGGTATCTGATGTGACCCTTAACCAGGCCATACACATTCCCACCTTATTTCCCAACCCTAAAAAAGGGGGAAAGAATTATACACTCACTAGACATGCACAGACTACCCTTCATTATTTTCCATGCTTACAGGGTTTCCCTCAGGACTAACCCTTCCTTTATGCCTAAAGTGGTGTCCATTGTGGCACTCAACCAATCCATCCATTTGCCAACTTTCTTCCCTAATCCTCAGAATAAAAGAGAAAGGATCCTGCACTCCTTGGACTTGCACAGACAGCTCAGATTCTACCTTGATAGGACTCCCTTCAGAAAATCTGACCAGTTACTAGTCAGCTTTGCAGCAGGGGCAGAGGGCAAGGCCATTTCAAAACAAACAATTTCCAAATGGATAGCACACTGCATCCATTTCTGCTACAAGCACCATGGGAAACCAACCCCTCAGGGGGTCAGAACACATTCCACTAGGGCAACATCTACCTCTACAGCATTTCTCAGGGAAGCCCCTACCAGGGACATCCTGGAAGCTGCTACCTGAAGTTCTGTACACACCTTCACCAAACATTAACACTTGCCTATCTTTTCCAAATCCAGGGCAGGTTTTGCAGCAGCAGTCCTGCAAGGCATACTAGCCAGCCATAACTCTTCTTGACTGCCTCCACCCTTCTTCAGCTTTGGAAATCCACCCAAGTGTGATGACTGCAACAGTGAAACACAAAGAACATAGTACAGTTGTGTACACTTACCATAAATGTAGATGTTTGAGTGTATTCACTGTTGCAGTTCTGGTTTCCCTCCCTCCAGCCCCCTGTTTTTTTTCTCTCTCTCTCTCTCCTCTCTATGGCTATTACTCACCCCTTTCAGGGGACTTGGTATTTACTTTTTACTGGTGGTGTTTTTCCCACCATGACTTAGATCCCTATTTGGGGGGCTCATGACATTTGGGGCAAAAAAAACTGATGTAATGGCATCGGCTTCCTGTTTTTATACCCTTGACAACCTGACGTCATTCCTGGAGCGGCAGCATCCAACACAGAAATACTAAGTCTCTGGTATTCGGGGTGACTGAGGGCTACCTGCAGGCAGATAACCCAAGTGTGATGACTGTGGCAGTGAATACACTTGAACATCTAGATTTATGGTAAGTGTACACAACTGTACTTTTCTGGACCCGCCCCAGCACAGACCCCTGGCCATCCCACCTATTCTAGAAGTGGTGGATGATGTTTTCCTTGAATCCAGTTTAGCTCCTGATGCCCTGCCTCCTGCTCCAGCTAAACCTGACAGGTACTACCGAGTACCAGATTCTCATAAATACGTGTACAGGAACCCTGCTGCAGACCCTGAGGTCTTTACACAGGGACTCAAAGGAGCTAAGACTAGTTCTGCTAATAATTCTCTTCCTTCTGACAAAGACTCCAGAGCTCAGGACAGATGGAGTAAGAAACTATACACCTCTGCACCCGTAGCTATCAGAGCACTCAGTTTCAGTTCCATATGTTAAAATGTCAACAACACACTTTGGAACAATTAAAACAGAAGATGGCTACCTCTCTTGACAGTGCCATCTCAAACAATCTGGCATAATTACTACACTTTGCTTGTCAAGTGGTCAATCACTCATTACAATGTGGATATGATGCCCTAGAAGCCTCTAGCAGGGCAGCAGTGAGAGGATCTGTTATTAGAAGACATGCATGGCTGAAGGAACAACCTCTCCCTAATCATGTCAATTCTAAGTGTATTGATGCACCCCTAGATAAGTTGGGGAAAAAGCAGAAGAGGTGCTTAAAAAGATTGAAGACAAAGCAAAATGTATGCAAACAGTAAAAGATTTCTTTCAAGTTCAACTTCCCAGATTCAGCAGGAACTTCCCCTCTAAACACACTGCGTCTTCCCTGCACCCAGCAGACAGGGCCAAAGTAAGCCTCGCAGGGACAGGACATCAAGGCCCCTATCCCAGGGCCAAGCAAATAAGCAAACAATGGACCACTTACAGCTCTAAGGCAAGGAGTGCTAAGCCAAGCTTTTATGGTAAGCACTCACAATGACTCCCCCCTCCTCCCTCTGCCCTCCTTTCACTCATTTAAAACTAGGAGGAAGGCTCACCCTTTTCAAGGGCAGTTGGGTCTCTATAACCAAGGACCAATAGGTATTAAAAATCATTTCTCAGGGATACAGATTCTCCTTCAGCGAACTCCCAATTCCAAGAGAGTACCCAGCCCTCCCCCAAACCAGTAGGCAGATGCATTAAAACAGGTAAAAACACTAATATCCCAGGGGGCAGTAGAACCTGTCCCTCTGGAACAAACAGGAAAAGGTTTTTACTCCAGACTATTCCTTGTTCCCAGAAAAGAGGGCACTTGGCACCCCATCCTGGATCTATCCAGACTGAACACCTCCTTGGTGGTCCCCAGATTGAAAATGCTGACTTTGCAGCAGCTCCTGCCTATGCTCACACAAAATGCCTGGCTGGTGACACTAGACCTAAAAGATGCCTACCTCCACATCCCCATCGGGGAATCGTGCAGAAAATTCCTGCACTTCAGAGCAAGCAATCAGCACTTTCAGTTCTCTGCAGTGCCCTTTGGCTTATGTACTGCTCCCAAAGAATTCACCAAATGCTTGGCCCTGGCTGTAGCATTCTGCAGACAGAGAAATATACAGATTTACCCTTACCTGGACAACTGCCTCATTCAGGCGAACAGCAAAGAAAAGTTGCTCCAGGATCTTCTCTTTGTCAAAAAACTCCTTACTGCCCTAGGGTTCACCATCAACGAGAAAAAATCAAAGTAAAACCCTACCAGGAAAACTGTTTTCCTGGGAGCTGCGCTAGACACAGCAACCCTAATGGCTTTCCTATCCCCAGAAAAGCAGAGCTTCCTTCCTCTCTACTTCACCCAGCTGGCTTCCAGAAGTCACCTCACTGCGAAGATGTTCCTGCAAGCCCTGGGATACATGGCATCTTGCATCCTTCTCATCAGGCTTCACATGAGAAGGCTTCAGTGGTACTTTAAATAAACTTTGGTGTCAGCACTCTCAGTCCCTAGAGACCACTCTCCCACTGATCCCTTGCATAAGGGATGAATTTCTCTGGTGAGCAGATGCCTGTGCCATGAACAAGCATCTTCCCTTCATCCTCCGCACTTCCGGCCAGACCATCACCACCGATGCCTCAGACATAGCTTGTGATGCTCACCTAACAGGCAGGTGTACCCAAGGCCTTTGGAATGCCCAGCAACTTCACTTCCACATCAACCAGAAAGAAATGATGGCAATGCAAAACTCTCTGACTTCCTTCCAACCTCATCTCAGGCCAGGGGTCCTCCTTATAAAAACAGACAGCACCACAGTAATGTTGTACATCAACAAGCAGGGGGGCATCCAATCTTACCCCCTGTGCAGGTTAGCCATGAGTCTGTGGCATACAGCCACCTCCATGGGGCTGCACCTAATTGCCCAATACTTACCAGGGATCAACAACACATTGGCAGACCACCTAGACAGAAACTTACTGGACCCCCATGAATGGCAGCTCCACAGAGAAATCTTTCTGCAAATCACCCAGGAGTGGGGGACCCCAAAGGTGGACCTCTTTGCCTCGCACCTCAACCACCAGCTGCACAAACTTTGTACCAGGGAGTATCATCTCCTAGCTTGGAAGGTGGATGCCTTGACCTTCCCCTGGAGCTCCGTCTTTGTGTACGCATACCCTCCTCTGCCCCTTATTCCCCAAGATTTTAATCAAAATAAGAGAGAGAGATCAAAGGCCATCCTCATTGCTCCAAATTGGCCCAGACAGCATTGGTACCCCTTACTACACAGTCCAACCTTACAGCCCCCAAAGCTGCTTCCTCTAAGGTCAGACCTCTTGACCAAGGAGAGGAGGAAGGTACTGCACCCAGACCTACAGACTCTCAAACTTTCAGCATGGCTCAAACACTAACAACTAACATGAAGTCACTGTTAAGCAAATGGATCCTGGACATCATCACAGAGGCCAGAAGGCCCACCACAAGAACATCTTATTTAGGAAAATGTAAAAGATTCTGCTCCTGGAAACAATCAAAAGGGGGCAGTACCTCCCAACCTTCCATCCCTCTCATCCTGGATTACTTAGCAGAGTTGCTCAATGGTGGCCTCTCCTTCTCCTCTAAAATCCATACGTCAGTCATCTCTGCCCATTATGCCTGTTATGATTCAGGCCCACCCCTCTTCTCTCACCCTTTGATTAATCAATTCCTCAGAGGTGGTTCTAATATCAGGCCTCTCAGAAGACCTCCTACTCTACCCTGGGACCTTAATTATGTGTTAGGGAAACTAACCTTACCTCCTTTCGAACCTGCTGCTTCAACAGAATTGAAATACCACTCCTGGAAGACTGCCTTCCTACTAGCTATCACTACTAGCTATCACCTCAGCCAGTAGGGTCTCAGAACTTCAAGCTCTCATGGCTGTCATGCCCTTCATAATTTTCCATGCAGACAGAGTCTCCCTGAGGACTAATCCCTCCTTTATGCCCAAGGTGGTATCTGATGTGACCCTTAACCAGGCCATACACATTCCCACCTTCTTTTCCATAGTGCTCAGGAAATTAAACAGAAAAGACACGAGTCTCCCCCCCATTTTGATAGTAGGGCATGCCAGTAAAAAGAGCTAGTGACACGAGTAAGTAATTTACCAACAACTTTATTTTACGCATGACTGTTGATGACAAGGACATTAACACTTCTCCAATTCTGTCCAATAATTTATTTTATGGTAATCCTAATATATACAGGGCTGTTGGAGCATCTCCTAGTTTTATGTGTAAGAGAGTCACATCTATTAAGCAGTACCTAGAAATAAATTATGATACAAAAAAAAAAGTTTTACCTTACAGTGTGAAAAATGATGTGGAATTTGCAGTGTGTGCAATTTTATTTGGGTCCATCAGTAAGCCTTTCACATATGAAAAGTAATATTAGAATTAATTCTTACTATGATTGTATTTTTCTGTGTTAAAACACATTACTGAGGACTGTAGAGGGGTGATTAAAAAAAACAGTTGGTAGGGAAAGAAACTTTATGGCAACTAAGAATGCAATCTGATAAATATACTATGTGTATTGCATGTTTTTTGTACATGTGACTGTTTCTTTAAAGAAATGTTGGCTTTCTAATGTGAATTAATTGGTTAATGAGACTGCTACTGTTTGAGCTTTGTATATTAACTGACATTTTTAAGCATGGTTTTATTCTGAAGAAGTCCTTTTTGATGAAAGTGATAAAATAAAACAAGGTGTGTTTTTAATCATCTGTTCTCCTTCATTTGCCTACCAGTGGATGGATGATTTTTATTTTTTTAAGTCATCATCATATAACTTGTAATCTATATTCTTATCCAATGTTTTCATATTATGTCGAATTAGGTATAATTGTTTAAACTGTAAAATTATTGTTTTTAAAATGTTTTGTAATTGGAGCTTTTCTCCCTGGACTTCCACTGAAAAACGGGCTCCTACAAGTCAGACTTTCCTTGCAATCAAATGTCAATAAATAAATTATCTAGTGTAATTAATACATCTGTTAAGAGTCTTTTTGATGGCAATAGAAGAAATTGCTGAAAACAATTATTAGGAAGAAAGTATGATTATGGTCTACCATTTGTTAAAGGTGTTACATTTTTCATGTATGGAATGCTGTTACACTTCTCTGTATTAGACAGTATTTAACTGTGGTACAAACTGGCTTTTTTCTAAGTATGTTTCACTAATACTTCCAGATGAACGTGAAGTGGTGCAAAAGAAAACTTTTACAAAATGGGTGAACTCTCATCTGGCCCGTGTCACCTGTCGCATTTCTGATCTGTATATGGACCTGAGAGATGGACGCATGTTGATCAAACTGCTGGAAGTTCTTTCAGGAGAGCAGCTGGTATGATACTGTCTTCAGCTTTTGTAAAATTTAGACCATGTTTATATTTGTAACTAGTGTCTAATGTATTTTTTTTAAGTAAATATACTTCCTGATTTCAAACTTTGTCATCCGAAGTGTCTCCATGGTTGCATTTCTGAATTCCACCAAAGGTAAGTGTAAATTACTCTGAGTAGAGGTTATTGTATTATTATAATGAAACTGTACTGTTTAATTTATATGATTTTGTAAGCTTTTTTATGAAAAAAACTTTCTCTTGAGTTTCCAAGCATCTGTTAAAATTAAAAAATTAACGCGGACTTCAAAACACATGTCTGAGCTTGCATGGTTTGGTCATTACATTTTTATTTTTTGTTTTCTAAGGTTTTTTAGTGTAGTTAGTAGACTCATTGATATTGGTTTTATTTTGTGTCTTCCTTTCTTCAACTTTCAGAAGACACTTCTGCATGTTTAGTTTCTGCTTACTGTTTCAAGCTGTGTTTGACATTTTAGTCAGCATGAGCATCATATTTGGTTAATTCAGTGCTTTTTCACCATGTATCTGTAGAACTATATGTATGTCAGTTTTACTGTATGTGGTATTTCTCTGTTTTTTTTTCCTATATGAATGAAAACAGTTGCATCACATTTACTCATAAATGTTGTGTTTGTTCCAAGACTTATGTTACCTTCATAGTAATTCTGTTTATTTATCAGAAGCTTTGTGTGATCTTTCTAGTATCTCTGTCATTAGGTTACACCATAGAAGCAATGTCCCATCAGGACTCATGGAAGTGTTAGTGGGAGTGGTTTAACAGACTGTTCACCTTAACAAGGTCAGTCAGGTTTCTGTTTCATTTTTGATATAGTCAAGTAGAGGTTTACTATCACAGTCTTCAAACTCATAATCCTGAGACGATATTATTGAAATACACAAATACTGAGGACCATAACATTTAACTCATGGATTTGCCACAGATAGAGTGTGATAATCAGCTGTTTTTTTTCCTGAAAAACTGTTTCTTTTCACCTAGTCAAGCAAATAAGACTGGACATACTGAGAAAATGGAGGCTGGTCTTAGTACTTTGCCTGACTGCATTAGAGAGCAGGAGCAGAAGAATGGAAAAATCTTGAAAGCAGGCTCAACACAGATGGTGTGTTCGGCCATTTTATGAAAAGTGAAGGTACAGTCAACATGTTGATTGAATTTGAACAGTTGTTGTGTCTTTCGGCTTTTCCCGGTTAGGGGTCGCCACAGCGGAACTCCAGTCCGCTAATGATTGGTAGTTGATTTTTACGTGCCGAGTTACCAGCCCTGACGCACAACCTTCAACGAAGGTACACCCATTCATGCATGTCTCCACGCAGAAGACGCTCTAGCTGAGAATCGAACCGGACAGCATTTTACTGTGAGGCTACAATTGAATTTGAACAGTAACTGTTACAAAATGTGACAAACAGAGTGAGAGTTTAATTATCATCTGGATACATGAAAAAGTGCGAAGGGATACTTCAGTAGTTTGGGCAAGAGAACAAAATGTCGTGATATGAGGAGAATAGGTATCCAGTGTAATGCAACAGTATAAAATTTAGCAAGCTGTAAGACCTTGAATATTGCAACCCAAGCCTGTAGAAATTGAGTCCAGACCAGAGCATATTTAGCAGATAAACCTTATAAGTCCACAGCCTGTTGAAGAGAATTTGCAAGTGTTCTTTATTATGATTAATATTTTTTCTGGATTACTAATGGTACAACCCAGTAAAAAGGAAAACAGGTTTTAGTATGAACAGTACCTGAAAAACTGTGTTTTGTGTGTGGAGTATCAAATTAAATTAAAAAAATGATCAAAAGTCTCCCTTTATTGACACTGATCTACAAAACAGGGCTGAAGAACATGGGACTCTGGAGCTGCACATTCTGTATCACACACAAACAGCCAGCTTGATACAACATGTAAAGGTTTGCTCAAGGTCCATATAAGGAAGAATACAAATTCAGGCACTCAGATACTTGTGGTTTGTTCAAGGTCCATATAAGGAAGAATACAAATTCAGGCACTCAGATACTTGTGGTTTGTTCAAGGTCCATATAAGGAAGAATACAAATTCAGGCACTCAGATACTTGTCGTGGTTTGTTCAAGGTCCATATAAGGAAGAATACAAATTCAGGCACTCAGATACTTGTTGTGGACGGTGCTAAGTGACCACCTCTGCAATGAGGTAGTTAAGTACTCGTGAGAGGAATGCAGGGATCGCCTCATACTTACCCATGAACTGTTTTCCAGTGGATTAGTGCATTGCAAAGCTCTAACAGTTACATTGTGAAGCAGTGCATCTGATGATTTCAGGCACAGTGCAGACATTACTCTGGTTTCATGTTGCACCTGAAGAATGCATACTACCCCACTCTCCAGTGACTAGGAAACAGAAGTAGAATGGAGTGGTGCTAATAAAGTAATAGCTGAGGTAATAAACCTAGAGGTTCACTCAACAGTCAGTACAGAGGGCAGACACTGGCGGAATTGTGTTTGCATAAAGTTGCTCAGGTAATACAGTAAGGTAAGATACAACAGAAGTGATGAAGTTTTTATGACCTGAATATGTGTAAAAATCACACAATCAAGATGATCAGAAAGGGATTGTTTTGTGTGAAGAAGCAGATGATACTTTTCTTATATTGTTAAAACAGAACATCCTTTCTACTTTTGTATTTGTAGATTGTTGCCATGTTCTTAGTGGTAGATAGGGGTTATGGAAGGAAAAGTGCCCCATGAAAGAAATTACTGCTCATATCTGATATTTTGGTGCTGAAATGTGTGAATATTTCCCTCAACTGGTCAGACAAGAAAACCAGAGCTGTGAAAAGTTTTTCATTTTAATTTGGAAGATTTAATTGTGGAGTGTTCGAAATACATTACTTTATGAGATGAAACTTAAAACTGCTTTCTGAATACACCCTGGAGTGACTTGGGCTGTAATGAGTTACTCTGTGCAAATATGATTATAATTTCTCAAGGAAAATATGAAAAGTACAGATATATATATATATAAGCCATTTACTTGGTTCATCCCGTAAGTATTTATTTTGTTTTTTGTTTGTTTACCGGGTAATGTCCGACTGGGCCAGGGGCCTGTTTTCAGTGGAGACCTGGGGAGAAAAGCTCCGCATAGTAGAATACAAACATAATACAGAGTACAGAATACATACAGAAGTGAGTTATAAACAAGTAACTTGTGTTTTATATACATAAGAAAATCAAATTCAATTCAACAACAATGATAGAGAATGCCATTGAGCAGAGAAAATGAAGATTCATCATGTAGTCAAATATCATATATAAGTAACAGTAATGAGTGTTGTATGTTAGAAACATGTATCTGTAGCTAAGGATGTCTTTCATTCTGATGATCCCAGATTTGGAGCAGAGATGGCAGAGTCCAAAAGAGAGGATGAATAAGAATTCCAAGTAGGGTGGGGAGGGTACAGGGGTTGCAGAAAATAATAGGTTGTATGAAGCAGGTGGACACTGAAAAGTATAAGTAAAGGGTATGGGAAAGAAATTAGCCTGGAGAGTGGCAAAAACACAGCCAGTGATTAGCAAGGTGCTCCTTTAGGAGGAGCTTGAACTGATGGTGGTTAGGGATTTTAGTTATGGTATTGGGAAGAGTGTTCCAGAGTCTGGAAATTTTGTGCGAATAGAGTGAGTAGCCATGAGAGTTGTGGGAGTCAGAAACCTTTTGCAAAAGTTTGTAGATTTGACAGATCTTGAGAGTGTTATTGCACTGGACTAAGTTAGAAATAGCAGGGCAGTTGCTAGGTTGATTGACTATTTTGTGGGCTAAGGTTAGGTGAAGTAGTGAAAAAAGGTTGGGGAGTTCTAGCCAGTTTAACTGAGAGAGAGAGCAGAGCATTGGTGAGAACTGTGTGGTTGGTTAGTAGCATATTTTGCAATCATATTGTAGCATGATTCTAGGTTGTCAAGGTCTGATTTTGGAACGTTTATGAATATGAGGGAGCTGTATAGGAGGGAGAATAGCAGGTGTGAGAGGGCTGAGGAGAGTCTGCCTTTTGGAGTTAGGAATGATTTAGCTCTGCATAGGGTGCTTAGTTTGATGTGGACTTTTTTGATTGCAAGTGCAATATGTTTGTCAAATTTTAGACTATTGTCTATGGTAATACCTAAAAGTTTAGTGTGGCTAGTGGGTACTATTTTGATGCCATTTGCAGAGATGATTGAGAGTGGAGGATGGGAAGGTTTGCGTTTTTAATTACTGAAAACTATAATCTTTGTTTTGTTGAGGGTTCAGAATGAGTTGTTGTTGGGAGAAGTATTTTTCAATGTCTTGGAAAGCTGATTGCATTTTTAGTTTGAGTTCTTGAGGTGAGGTGGCTGAACAGGTAAGTGTAGCATCATCTGCATACTGAACTATGGATGTTAGTTGAGTAGCAGAGCTGAGGTCATTAGTAAATAATGGATAAAGAGAAGTGGACCAAGTATAGAACCATGGGGTACACCTATGGAGATGGGGCATAGGGGAAAGTTTTTCATTCTGTAGCCTGTTGATGATTGGAAAGATAGCTGTGGAACCAAGTTAAAGCTGAATGGCTGAGGCCATGGGAGGATAGTTTATTAAGTAGCAGCTGGTGGGATACAGTGTCAAAGGCTTTGGACATATCAAGAAAGATGGATGAGACAAGCTGGCCTTCATTCATGTGCTGATGAATAGTGTTAGTGAATGTTAGTAGAGCAGTGCTGGTACTATGTTTAGGTCTGAAGCCGTGTTGAGAACTGCAAAGTAGATTATTGTTTAGGAAATAGTTCATGAGTTGCTTGTGGATGCATTTTTCTAGGACTTTTTCCAAGAGGGGGAGGATGGCTATGGGGTGATAGTTGGTTAGTTCGGTAGAGGATCTGCCTTTGTGGAGGGGTATGATGTGGGATATTTTCCATAGAAGTGGAACATATATTTCTGTAATAGAGTGGTTAATCAAAATTGATACTGGGTAGGCAATTGATGGAGCGGCAATTTTTAGAAATTCATTTGAAAGTTTGTCTGCAGTGACACAGCAAGGTTTAAGTTTAGTTAACAGATTATTTATGTAGTTAGTTGTCTGGGTGAGAAAGTGAGGGAGTTAAGGTTTTCTAGGGTGGGGGTTGGACTGTGAGAGATTGAGTAGGTTGGTTGTCCAGTAAGGAGGTGACGGTATTTATGAAGTGGGAGGTGAATTGTGTAGAGGTAGGGTCTGAGTTGTTTGAGGTGGCTGGAGGAGGGGTTGGGGTATTACCGGTGTTGAAGAGATGGTTGATGGATTGCCAGAATTTTTGGGGGTTGTTTATTACTCATGTACATATATTACTCGTAAGTAAAGGGCTTGCAACAAGAAAAAAGGAGGTTATTACCTCTCTGTACTCCTCCCTCATTAGACCTATAATTAAGTATAATGCCTTGTTTGGTATGTACCTCTCCAAACACCTTCACCAACTGGAAAGGCCACAGGAATACCTCACAAAGGGAATCCATGGCCTCCAACACCTGTCCTGTGCTGACAGGCTCAAATCACTATCACTCTACTCAGCATCATACAGATTGCTCAGAGGTGATCTGTGTGTCGCCTACAAGGCAGTATCAGATCCTGCCCTCCTAGCGATGCTTCATATCCTTAAGTCTTAACTACTTGCGCATTACCCACTCAGTAGGCCTAAATCTAATATGTGACATCAACAAAACCTGCTGGAGAGACAGGTTTGTCTCCCAGAAGCTGCCCTGTCTCTGGAATTGACTTCCCATACATGTCAAACAGAGTACCTCGCTGACCCTCTTCAAGAGCAACCTTGATGAGTGGATGGGAAACCACAAATTTGTCCCAGGGTTCCATTTTTGTCCCTCATTGACAGGGGCGACAGGTGCTGACTGAGGTTTCTTTTTTGGGCGTAACTCTTGGCTAGGCTTGTAAGGGCCCCAGGGCCATTAGCCTAGTAACTTCCTATGATGACGTTTTCTGACATTATTGATGAGATGTATTTTAATTTTAATTGTAAACTTTTATAAGGGACAAGCACTCAGCTTACTAGATGGCTTCACACTGATTAACTGTTTAACCTCATCTGTCCCAGTGTGAAAAAAGAAACTGATAGATAAGGGCCAGTAATTCTGCCAGTTTTAGTAAAATTCTGTTACTGGCTAGTAAGTATACTGCCTGGATGCCAGCAAAGAAAAAACAACAAAGAGAGCCTTAAAGAAAATCAACTTGAAAAAGATGAAGAGAAAACACTGAGTGGGAAAAATCCTGTAGCTGCTCAGCAAAAAAGCAGTTCAAGCTCCAGCTTTGGTACAAGAGATGACTTCCAGTAATGTAGAGGAAAAAATAAATCAAATGTACTCATAGCTGATTAAAATAAATGAAACATTGAAGGAGTATATGATCTCAAATGATGGCAGGCTGGAAAAATGGAAAAAGCTGTAAACATCTATTCAGATGAACTGATAAAACTGCAAAAATCAGAGGTTGAAATGAAGAATAAAATGCTGGTAGAGTATGAGACTGCTCAAGACAAGATGTTTAAAAAAAGTAGATTTAGAGGACAGAGCACGCAGAGAAAACCTGCAATTTACGGCTGTGCAAGAGAAACTGGAAAGAATAGACTGTATTCATTTTATGAAAGCACAAATAAGTAATTGGACTTGTATTCCATAGCAGGATTTGTTAACTGAAAAGGGCACATCTTGTGTATGGTGCAGACCTGGTTGTGTGAAAGATCCAAGACCTGCATTAGTAAAGATGCAATCATACCAGCTGAAAGACTTGATCATGACAAATGTGTGGCAGAAGGGCAAAGTATTAAAAAATGGAAGACCTTGAAGACAGAAGAGTGTTTGTGGAACATGGTTATTCGCTGTACACTAGGCAGAAGAGAAGCAAATTCATGCCACCAGTCAGGGAATGTCAAGAGGCACACAAGTTGAGCAGGACCAGGACAGAGTCTCACAAGTGGGAATTGAGTCAAGAGGTCTTCATGGAATTGATCCAGCTGTGGGGAATGCCTCAAATTGGTCTTTTTGCCTCCACTCACAAGAATCTGTTGTCAGTATTCTGCTCCAGGAATCCATGCAAGAAGGCCTGGAAACAGATGTGTTTTCTTTTCCTAGAACAGGAACATCCCTGTATGCTTTTACTCCCCTTCCACTAGTATCTATGGTCATTCAGGAGGAGTCCCCAAAGAGCATTATTATGACTCCTTTCTCCTTTTCTTTTTGAAATGGCCAAGCTTCCTCACAGACTGGACCTTCTCACATAAGAGAAGGGTGTTTGAAACATCCCAACCCCAAACAAATGTAACTAACTGTCTGGATGATAGAATCTTAATACCTTTTAGGCTCCTATTTTCTGAGGATGTTCAGCACGTATTAAAGGAGACAAGAAAATTTGCCACTAGAAGGTCCTATATTAATATTAGCAAGAACTAGCACCCTTTCAGAGTTAATGTCTCTCGGGTTGTACTTTGTGTGAATTTCTATCCTCTGACCTGTTTTCTTCCTTTCTCAAGGTTCATTTGTTGACTTTTTAAGCATGTCTGCCCATGGATCGCCCTCTTTCAATATAATCTTCTTTTTCCTTTTGAAAAGGGTATTCCATACATCGTGGAAAAACAAGCACTTGCTCCATTTGAACCAATTAGGAAGGCTGACTTGAGGTTCTTTACATGGAAAACAGTGTTGCTAAATGCTTTGACATCTGCAAGCTCTTACAGTGGGTCAGCTTTCTCTCTTTTTCTAAGGAGATAGGGTTTCCTTAAGAATGAATCCTTCACTTAGGCCTAAAGTGCAGTCCAAAGTTATTTTGAGCCATGACATTCATCTCTTTGTCTTCATTCTGGAACCTAAAGCGTAAGGGTGAAAAGCTACTCCATACCTTGGATGTCCACACACAACTTCGGTACTATCTTGACCAAAGAAAATCTTTTAGGAACTCTGATCAGTCGATCATTTCCTTTGAAGGTAAAAGGAAATGACAATCTGCAAAACTATTTCCAGATGGGTATCTCAACTGTAGAAGGGATCAATATGATGAACATAGTTCAGTTATGTAAGTACACTTGCCATAACTGTAGATGTTTGAACGATCATTGCTGCAATGCCCACTCCCTCCTTCCATGCCCCTTATTTTTATAAGTTTCTGTTGCCATGGTAATGATGTTTAACTTTAGTTTCTTAGCATTAGCATTTTCAGGGCACTAGCTTCTCTTTCAGTTGGTATAAATAACTCTGAAGGGCTTGGCACCCAAACCACTCTTTTCTTCTTTTCAGCCTGAGACAAATACTGGTTTGGGTGTGTGTAAGGTGCTTTTGAAACTTTGGAAGCTTGGCCAGCTGTTGGCTACCGCACAGGATATAACCCCCATATAGCTAAGGCTACTGCAGCAGTGATCATTCGAACATCTACTAATACGGTAAGTTTACCTACACAAATGTACTCCAGCAAGCCTCAGAGATGTGGGTTGTATAACAGTTCAAGTGATGTCACTCCAGTTGAGGCTTGGGATACTTCTGATATGACAGAGAAGAAATATCAGCATTTTCTCCCAGTTTTTCTTATCTAACTCTACAACCTTTCATGACATGGGTTTTAAGTTTTCTTAGTGTTCAGATAGCTCAACCTTTTGAGTATGATTTACAGTTGCCCTTGGCTGTTTTACTTTAAATCGCTGACAGAAATTATGCATTACTCTGGATGTGAATGGGATACCATTACTCTGGATGCGAATGGGATACCATTACTCTGGATGTGAATGGGATACCATTACTCTGGATGTGAATGGGATACCTAGGTCAGTAAGAATTTCTTGGAGAATTTTTATCCTAGAAAAGAGCATTGCAGTTTTTTCACAATGGACTTTCCATTGTACCTTTGCAGGAATACTGTCTTGGGAATGTTTTTAATAATCAGTAATTACCAGGTGTACTGGTAAGCATTATTTAATTTTACAAGTGAACATACAATGTCCATTGCTATGAATTTAAAAAGAACATTTACAGTGGACAAAGTATCATATAATTTTTAAACACTTGGTTGGGTGCTAGCCATTGACACTCTGGGCTTTGGGCAGACTGCATAAAATTTCTGTATGTTCTTCATAATACCAAGCTAGTACAACGTAGCTAAAACTCTGTAGTTTACTTTGCTCCCTTCTAAATGACCACCCAAAAATGTAGCTGTCTGCTAATTTCATTTCAAGTGCTCTTAAAGGATTTGAAGTAAACTGGCTCATTATTTATTTGTCTCTCTTGTCGATATATAGAAAATTAAAACTCATACTGGGGTATCTAGTGTGCCTGTTCTGTTCCTTTGGTTCCCCATCTGCACTCTCTGTTCTCTCTGTTTATAGTAGTATCTTTCCACTCGGCTTTGTTTGAAGTTAGCATGGCCTGTTGTGATGTCTAGAAGGCTTTTCCCCTTCTGCTACATTATCCCCTCTTAAAAATATGTTTTTCTCCCATGGTTATCAGATTTCCCTTTCCCTTCCATAGGAGTGTTTTTCCCTTCGAATGTTTCTTTTTCTTTCTGGCTCTTTGCTTTAATATAGCAGGCAGAAGTTAAATTCTCTGTTCAGGTTCCTCTATTTTCCTTCCGTATGAGACCTGTCTGTCCCTTCTATTCCTCTCTCATGGTACGTTCTTAACTAGGATCTCTTCTCTGCAAGTCTTGACTTCTTTTATCACTTTAACTGTCTCTGTCTTGGAAAGCTCATACTTCCCATCAATTTCTGCTCTTACTTACTTTTTTATTTTAACAACTCTTCTGACAAGATTCAGTGTCAGATTTATCTAATCCTTCAACCTAAAGCTAAATCTCAGCATTTTGTCTGAATTCTAGAATTGTAATTTTTGTTAGGGTTTTATATTTCTGGCAGTATGTTTGGATGAACCTTTATTGAAAAAGCTGTAAGATGAAACTGCTGCCTATTGTTTTATTAAATAAAGATGGAAGTTGCATATTTATTTTGCTAGAGTTTCTCTTTCTGGTGTGCCTGCATTGTTTGTACTCCATGCACCATTGTAGAGTTCATGCACCTTTTGTTTAGATTAATGTTCACATGTATCTGTGCATGTGTGTGCAATATATCACCAGAAAACACACAATTAAATGCGATGAATTAAAACAGGTAGTTTATTCAGTAAGTCCACCACCAGTACAAAACACATTCAATTATTTTCTTCCAGTACACAGCAGTTCTTCAGTACTTGTAGAAACTTAGAAACTTTACAAAAAGTTTCATATTTAAATTGTTAAATGTGGAAAGATCATTTGGCTAATTAATTATTTAAAAGGATACCACTCACGTAAACATTTAATACATATCTGTATTAAATTAAGTATCATAAATGTAAATTAGATAAAAACAGTAGAACCACATTACTAGGAAAATATTCAGTATCATTAGAAAAACTTTATTTCAAAAAAACTATGCTAATACCAAATGCAAGTGTAGAAAAAATAAAAAGTAAAATATATGTAGCATGAATGACTAATGTTAACATAGTAAATAGTAAACATTCACTTAATGGCCCCCAAATTTAATCTTCATTCTCCATCTCCTTTCATACCCAACAGTTTGTGTTTGTCATGCCTGTTAGGTGATGAGACTACCTTACTTGATAAGGATAAAACAATATAGCTCTTAGATGTAACTCATGTCTGACTAGAGCAGTGTATTCAGCTGAACATCCAAATCACTTAAATGAATAGGATCATATACTTAACCAACTTCAAATGCACCACATGTGGAAATACAGAGATAGTGACCCACTCTGCGTTGTGCACAATAAGTTTAGTGATTTCAGATATGTTGTGGGTATTGATGGAAGTAAAAGTTTTCATTTTGAAGACGTGCGTATAAAAAATAGAAAAAAAACATCTCATGGAAAACACCCCATGCTTTAGTACCTGAAGAAAATAGGACTTGACTTAATTTAATGAAGATTCTTAAATTTAGAAAGATTGGCAATTGTTTTACTCTTCAATAGATAAAAAGACATTTATCAACCTCTATAGTACTAAAATATTTATCCATTGATCCATTGTCAGTACTGGCCATAATTTATCCAAGCCCTGCCTTCTTTTAGGAATATTGATACCATAAGTGGTAACAAATCTAAAAGTAACAGGATCCCCAACATTTGCACCATGTTTTTAAGATTAATGTAATAGCTCAGGTCTTGAGTTGGCCATTGCCCCATCTGTTGCCTTGTTAACCACATAATTAGGGTAACACCCTGGACTTAAAAATCACTAATGTAACTCTGTAGTCTGATGTGCAAAATCATTTTTATAATTTTGAATACATCCATTTCTAAGAAACTGGGAATAAGGTGTGTTATCGTGTTTAGGGTGGCAACTAGAGTATGTAATAAAGTCTTTAAAGAATTGCTTCTTATATAGACAAGTTTTCATTGTACCATCCAGCAACTTAATGACTGTTGCATCCAGAAAAAACAGAGTAAATGCATTAAATGTTACTGTAAAGTTTAAACCTGTGGGGTTGGAATTAAAAAAGAAACACGTGGAATAAAGCCTTTTCTGAATACATGGTGCTGCCTCTCCACTTGTGTGCCTTTCTTTTTACTTGGTTTTGATATTTTCAAAGTACTCCAAATAAGGTCTGGATAAATGGAGCAAAAGTTGCCCCCATTTCTGTGCATCACAGTTGGAGAAAACATTAATGTCTGTCACCATTTGTAATAGTCATACAAAAAATCTATTAAAATCTGATGGGTAAAGGGAACTAACCCTTAAGCAATATTTAATAACTGCTGTCCCCTTCCCATGAGGAATATACATATAGAGAGATCCCATGTCTGAAGTACAAGAAGGGAGGCATCGATATTGATATTCTACATTATTTAACTATGGTAGCACTAACTATACCACTTGTATATGGATCTCCCAAAATACATAAAAACTTTAATAACCCACCATTTAGACCAGTTGTAGATGGGAGAAGATCAATAACTTATTCATGTGCCAAATTTGTGGATAGCAAACTTAAACCCCATTATTAAGAGTGAAGAGCAAGTATGTCGTGATTCATGGGGCTTCTAAGAAGGTAGTAATAAGCTGGAATATAATGAAAATCATAATGTCCTTACAGTGGATATTAGGGACCACAAGACACAGGATTAGATTGGGTTTGAGCTCTGCTAACCATTAAAGGCATGGAAGGTAGTGAAGTAGATGTTATCGAAACTCTAATTATCCAACAATTTCATACTTTTTAATGGTGAATTTTACAAACAAAAAATAGGTGTTGCCATGGGTTCACCATGCGGGGTAGCTTCTCAAATTGCGTCATGGCATATTGGGAGAAGGAGCAGTTATTTAACAACCACTTATTCCAACAGTATATAGTCTGGTGTACGAGATACCAAGACGATATGTTTTTTGTTTGGAAAGGTGATGCTAGTACAGTAGAACTCTTTATGGAAGCCATCACAAAGCTTACTGATTTTCTAGAGTTCACTTTTCAGTTTGTGACAGAGACCATCAACTTCCTAGATGTGCAGTTGTCTAAAGATAGGCTTAATAATAGATATAGAACTATTATGTATAGGAAGCCTACATATTCAAATGCATTTTTGCATTTTTCCAACAGCCATCCCTTCTATCAGAAAAAAGCAGTGATGAAGGGACAGTTAGTGAGAGCTGCTAGGATGGTCTCTTCTGAGGTGGATTTTCTAGCCGAATGTGACTCATTAAACTGTATGTTTTAAAGAGAGGGTATCCAGGATATTTGTTTGAACAAATTTGCTTTTTAAGTGTGTGCTAAGAGATAGTGGGCATTTTAAGCCTATTTTGCAAAAAGGATACATGGTAGTCCAGGACACCACAATTAACAAAATAACGATAAGCAATCATAACACGACACCTAATATAGGGCCCATGTTTATGACATTGTTTTCTATGAATGCGAAAGCAATCACTAATATCTTGTTTAAAAACTGGTGCCTGATTTCTGTGGATACCCATATGTGTAGAAAGTTGGGAGGCCCCTTGAGCATAACATACCGACGAGGTCCGAATTTAAAAAACATTCTAGAAAGACAAAATGAGGCATCCAGTAGGTGTTTTGGGATGAGCAAATGTGGCAGATGCCAACAATGCCAACACATTAAGGTTGATATAAGGAGTATATAGTGAGAGGGAAATATAGCTGTGATTCTAGGGGGGTCGTGTATGTTGCATTATGCCAGCAATGCCAATCGTTTTACATAGGTAAAGTGGAAAGATCATTGAAACAAAGAATTTATGAGCATCAATATAATATAAGCAAAAGGGTAACTACAAATGCTCTAACCAAACACTGTATAGAAAATCCTACTCATAAATTTCTGTTCACCATTATTCATCAGAAAAGACATAATGCCCAAGGGGGTCCTTGGGAACTGAAGCTGGAAGAAAATGAATTATTGTGGCAGATTCATACATATGCCCACATACCCCCAGGCCTTAATGAGTATGCTTCAATTAAGTGCATTTTGAAGTTGAAAGCATTAGATAGGTGAAATGTATAGGCATATGGTGTTTCTTAGCTTATAAGATTAGAATTTATTAAAGTACAATATAAGTTGGTTGTATTTAATTGTTTTTTTCAAAATATAGTAGTATATTCTATTGGGATGTGTTCCAGTTTTTAAAAAAGGTTTTTAGAAAAGTTTTTAAAAATGGTTTTCCGTTGTTCATTATGCATTTTGCTGCTTTTCCTTTTCTTTTACTTGGACTTATATGTCTTTAAATATTTACATATTTCATTATTTAATTATGTAATTAATTGACTAATGATTATATAAAATGTACAGCATTTTGGGTAAATGTATGAAGAAGTCTAAGCATTATTTTAGATAAAAGTGCTAACATTAAAGTTTTGGGAAAATCTACAGCTGTTTGTTTCTTTGTCTTTACTAGTCTGTTACAGTTTTGGTCGTATGTCTAAAGTACATAAGAGTACAATTTTTATACTTGAACTTTTCCCATTAATGTAAACATTTAGTAGTGTCACATATTCTAGCCCTTACATAAAATAAAAGGGGTTTAAGGAAAAATTCAAAAAACTTTGATAAAGGTTCATTTTTCTTGGTACTTTCTTTCACTGAAGAGAAACCTGGTTTGCTGTTTATATATATATATATATATATATATATATATATATATATATATATATATATATACACATACATATATATGTAAAATCTATATCGCACACATATATGTATGTATAAAATGTATATGGTTCTATTACGTATGATCCAGTGTATAATTTCAAATAAACTAAATGTTGAACTATATTTGTACACTAGCTCCCCTGCAACACCTTAGTAATGGGTGCAAACCGTAACACTTCCATTTCCCCCAACCTTAACTCTGCACCTTACCATAATAAAAGACTTCCTGTAACAAAAGATTCACTTGGACACACAAACACACATTAACAACACTACATCTGTCCCCTTACCTAACACTTACCCAAAATTTAAAGTGCACACTCTTGCACACAAACATAAAACACCTACCCCTCACCTATTCCCAACCCTAACTCTAAGTCACTAACGCACCTACAAAGACTCTAACCTCCTCCAACCCCTCTTACTTGTCTCAACCCCTCTTACTTGTCTCAAAATACCCCACTGACATTTGGACCACTCAACTCTCCATACCTTTGACACTAAACACCACCCCTGACTTTGTCAAAAGCATGTTTGACAAAATGTAGGGGATCTACACACAGACACACACACACACACACACACACACACACACACACACACACACACACACACACACACACACGTGTGTGTGTGTGTGTGTGTGTGTGTGTGTGTGTGTGTGTGTGTGAAGTAGCTAT